>NC_071339.1:3435000-3667500 GCF_027744825.2 Synchiropus splendidus
GTCCACTCCCTGATCCCTCTTCCTTGGTGGCAGACGCTCCCTGTCAGGAGGAAGCCTTCGGGTTGGTGTGACACTCATTGCCTCACCGGCTCTCACACCAACATCCTCTGCATAGACACTGAAAAGAGGCTCCCCTCATTTGCCACAGTTATTACACCCTCAACAGGACGAATCTCTCAATCTGTAACGATAGATAGGACATTTTTAAGAGCAAGTCAATGCAGTATTCTAGACCTTGCACGAATGATAATAGTGATGATGCTAGCAGATATGAAAAAAAAAACAAATGAAATGAAGTGAAAAATGAAGTAACCAGTGAAGAAATAAGAAGGTCCAAAGCTTCTTTACACTTTCACAACACCAACTCTTTTTCCCTTCAATCCTCCGGGCCTTTTCACGTTGTCTGTTAGAGCCCACAACTAACAACAAAAGTACTTTATATTAACGTTCTTTCTTAAAGCAAGAAGTCATTCTGACGGTTGGTCAGTGAATGCACCACATTGTTCAGCAGTCCAGCAAGTGTACAGACAGTAGCCAGGACCCTTTTGTCAGGGCACTGTGTGGAACTGCCAAGTCCAAAATCTCAGTTCAATAAAAACACCGTTTCATTGACGCTGACAGGTGTAATGTAGCAACATTAGCTTGTCCATTCACATGAACAGGTGAGTCCCTGTATGTCATAGCCTCACATCTCTGTCGCACAGCCTGTTTCTCTGAGCACATCCTGTCTGCTAGTCTCTCGCACACAGTCGACCAGACACAGTGGATCAATGAATAAAAACATTAACTTGGCAGAGTGTTTTGGCCTTGGTTGAATCGTGAATGTTAAAACTTACCCTCAAAGCGTCCAGGTTCAAATCCCAGGGACTGCTCTGCCTCGTGCCGCTGGTATCAAACAAGACTGAATGGACAGGACGCTCTGGCAGACTGTTCTCCTCTCTCTACCTTCCCTCCTACTCACTGTTTCATCCTGCACTCCCACTCCTTTCACTCAGCCCTGTTAACCTTTCTCAGACAGATCTGATGTCTCTTCACTCACCTGAACTTGTTCAACCCATGAGTAGCACTCACAGCTTCTCTTCCTTTTGTAATCACCCCTCCATCTCTCGCTCGCTCCTACGCCTGCTTTCCATGTGTATAATTAGAAAGGAGAGTGCAGGGCTGGACGACCGTCTGAGAGCAAGTGGAAGCAGGAAGGCTTCACTCCCCAACTGCTCTCTGGTCACTGCTCATTCTTTCATCTGTGTCCTGGGTTTGGAGCCGCCGCCTCGGAGGGGGACACGATGAAGGGCTGTCATGCTGAAGTGACCAGTGCATATGAGGGGTGGTAGTTTCCTGTGATGAGACACCAAATGTTGATGTACAGAACACTGAGTGTAACACGAGCACCACAATCTACACCTTCCCACGCGCGTCTGTCTGCTCTCTATAGTCACTCACTCACTCGCATACAGTATATTTAGACACACAAAACATGCACCAAAGGAAAAATAAACTCAACAAATAAAGACAATCTCTCCAGCTTTTCTGAC
This sequence comes from Synchiropus splendidus, assembly GCF_027744825.2. NCBI lineage: Eukaryota > Metazoa > Chordata > Actinopteri > Syngnathiformes > Callionymidae > Synchiropus > Synchiropus splendidus. The sequence continues at coordinate 3,436,533 of NC_071339.1, forward strand.
TGTACATTTTTTTAGGTTATTGAAGTCCTGTTCCACATGACGTGTAAGCATCACATGATGTTGAGCCATTTTCAAGAAATTTGAATCTTATCCCACTTCATCACAATGATGACTCACAAGTTAAAGTTAAACTTAAATAGGTAACTCCACCCAACTCACTTGTATTTTCACTCCGCTCAAGTGAATGTCAAATTGGGATATGAAAAAAAATGAAAAAAGTCAATATGAAATTTCTTTAAAAAAAAAAAAAAAATTAGTTCTAAATCTTAAAAAGAGTTTTGAATGCCATAAAGAAATTCAGTACGAAATGAAAATAAATACAGTACTTAAGTGCTTGGGATGTTGCGTTCAATGTCATTAATCCACGTTGGAATTATAAAACGCGATGACAGAATAACACACTGTGGCGTCAGTTATATCGTGTTGGATGGAAAGTTTCATATAAACTTTGATTAAAGCAGCGTGTTGTATCTGTATGTTTTCACTGAGATCCACATGACTCATCCACATACTAAGGTTTCGTATCATATTCGTGTTGACTGAAAACATTCCAGTTCTGATTTGGCACGTCTCTCAACTCTGTTTCTTTGCCATCACTTTTAAATTCGTAAATACATTTTGAAACAGAAAAAAAAACATTCTAAACATAAAATTTCATATTCATATATTTTTGTTTTCAGAATTCATTTTCTCACACTCAGAACTCAATGGCAGAGACATGACTCAAAAAACAGGCAGTGGGCTAGAGACACAATGGTGAGCTGGTTGTGTCTTGGCAAACACTCAGACAACCTTACTTTGTTACTATCACAATCGCATAGAAGGGAACTATATATACTATATAAACGTGGCCTACACTGTGACTCCCCTGTTGTGAGATGCCCACAGGAGGATTTCTCACTTTGACTTTCAAAACATTTGCTCAGGCTGTAACGGTTTAGTAAAGAGTGATGTGAGGGTGTCGACATGAGAATGAAACAGTTAAAGGATATAGACATGAAAATATTAAACATGTGCTGTGTATGTCACGTGATCATTGTGAATAAATATGAACTTCAAGAGGCATTTACAGTTCTATTTAAGGACTTAATGTGAATACAATTGCTTTTGTTTATGGGTACATCACTTTAGAATACGCTCCAGACCTTGATAGCACATTAGGGGTCCTGCATCCTTGTGTTTTGCTGCTTTTCAAGAATATTTAATATTGCCAAAGAGAATAATAGTTCGCCGAAATGAGCGAGGGTGTGGTTCACGAGTTGTCCACCAGGTGGGGCCATATCTCTCACGGTTACTACGTTGCGTCAACACTTCGTAATAAATTATATTTTCAAATTCAACGTTTGAAATGATCGTGTCTATTAATTAAAAGTAAGGATAGTTCTGTGTTTCAAATAGCAACATTCAACCCGGTTTTCCCGGTGGGAATTCCAAGGGTAGAAGGAGGAATGGAAGTAAAGACAAAGGAGGTGAAGTGAGCCTGAAATAACCCCGGCGCGTGTCCCTCCTCGGTACTTTCCACGCCATTACATCAAGTCCGCGAGAGGTCTCGGTCTCTCTCTCTCTCTCTCTCTCTCTCTCTCTCTCTCTCTCTCTCTCTCTCTCTCTCTCTCTCTCTCTCTCGCTGCTGCTTCTGGCCCGTGGCTCCTCCCTCCATCCCTCCTGTGATTGGTCAGCGGCTCCACTTCAGCGAACCTCCAAAGTTGCTTCCCTCGTCCGAGCGGCAGTTCACTCCGGGTCAGACCAGTGAGGCGGACGAGTGAGGGAGGAGATGACCGGCAGCCCATGGTGAGGAACTCTCGTCGGGGTTTGTGGACACTGAGCGGCACCATGAGTTCGTCATCTTCCTTCAACCTTCACAGCCAACGCATAACCTGTGAGTGACCTGTGTTTACTTTCCTGGGCGCCGACTTTCCATCTCGTGACTGACTGACTGCATGTTGTTTCAAAAGAAACAAATTTCACTCTTAAGTACAGTAAGCCAAGGCTACGCTTTTGCTAAACGTTTGTTTTTGGATGATCTGACAGCTTCTCAAACATCGCAAAAATAGGAGTATAAACAGTCCATGCGTAAAAGACGCATGAAAACTTTGAGTCAAAATAACAGATCATTATCTTTACCAAATGATGTGCACATACTGTTGGTCCAGTAACGTCATGAAACGTCTAGTGGACGTCCTGACAAGTGCTCAAGGGCACGTAAACAACCAGACCAAGTAGTGCAGTCTTTGCTTTTTAGGTCAGTCTACAGGCTCCTCAAGAGCTCCAGGGCACAAGACTGGACATGGGTCAGTTTTCAGACATGGGTCAAAGGTGCCACAGAACATCGCTGTGATAGTTTACTTTTATGGCGTTTTATGGCTGTTCAAACCACTTTTTGTTTTCGGCAGTTTTTTGAAGCATCCGTAATGTAAACTCTAGAAACTACTAAATAATGTAAATGTAAAAACACTCTCCGTTCAGGACACTGGTAGAGTTGGAACTGACGTCATACTGTGCTATCCCCCCCCCCCAAAAAAATTAAATAAACAAACAACATAGAAAAACAAAACCGTCCTCACGCGTCCGTCTCTTCTGATGTCCAGCCAGACGCCTGACTTCAGCTGGGCGAGGAGCGGACACATCCCTGTCTTTTAGTTAGTGTGTTTTCGCCTATCACTTCGCTCTAATATGTTTCTTCCCGTGATTGTTCGTCTTTCATCCTCCTTCTGAAGGCGAGGCGGCTCTCACTTGACGGATCGTGTTTACATGTGGCAGACTCCCTGGCTATGTCTTCGCCATCATCTGTCACATTCAGAACACAGTGATCTCAAGCAAGAGGGCTGGATCCAAGTCGCTGCGAGTCCATGTTCAACTGAGAAACAGGGCAACAGCCGATATTGAAGACCGACCAGAAATGATCCATGATTATTAATTTAAGTGGATTAATCGCCCGGCTCGATTGACACCTGCATACAGACCACGACACTAAAATGTTACCCTTTGTTGTTTTGGTTTTTTTTTTTCGGGAAAAATCCATTACATTTTTTTTTTCTTTTTTCGGGAAAATGCATCCCAACTCTGAAACCACTCCACTGAAATGCTGAACTGTCCGTGACTACGTTGCTCTGACTTGGGGCTGGGACTAGGGCAGCTATCTCGTGATACGATACGTGTCCCGATACAGGAGCGGCGATACAATACATTGCGATGCATTGCGACACTGTAAGCTCAGCAATATATTGTAATTGGAGCCACCATTTTACAGGGAAAATCGGAGTATGCAGTACAATATGATGCGCTTCTGTGTTATGATGAAGTCCAGTCAGACTTTCAGTTAAATGTCACTCTCCAACAGAGGAATAAATCGCTAATCATCAAAATAACTGCAGCGTGCAGAAAGAAAATGTTAGTATGAAACATGTCACAAATGCAGTCACATATCCAAGTACCTATGTATTAAATGTTGATATAGCCGACTGCACATTACAAAATATATGGAGAATATCACACATCAAGTATCGTGATATTGGAGCAAATCAACATTTTCTGCATATTATTTCTGGCCTCAGGCTTGAGTCTGTGTGACGTCTATTGAGATCTCTATGGATTGAGGACAGTTACAACCAGGCAGGGCTTTTGGGGCAAAGTTTTGAGAAATGAAAACAGTGTCTGAGGGTGGAGTAGAAGACCCTCCGATTGGCCAAACTCAGACAGGAACGTTGACTCACCACCGTGAGTAATGTCCACTAATACTCCATGAATGGCTCACGCTCATTCCTGCGCGCACACACACACACACAGAGGCAGCGCTGGATTAGGGCCGCGGCAGGACTGCAGACAAAACCCTCTTATTCCTAATGAGATCGGGGAGGATGATTTCATCAGACGCGGCTGCTCGACCCACAAACACACCAACCTTGATACGCACTCCAAATTAGTCCGCTGAGATCACCATCAGGGATCAGACGGTGACCCCAGGGAGGAAGTCGCTCAGCTGCTGCTCTGCCCTGGACCTGGGCCCCACGGCGGGCCCCCCTTGATCATGGTGCGGACGCGCTTGAGACGCCTCTCTTTGGGACTGAAGAAGCGAACTCATTCCATCTTCAGTCTCATTCACGTCAGTCCTGTTGGACTTGACCTAGATACAAGAGCTAAGTCCCTCTGCTGAGCACATTAGAAGCACCATCCCTATTATCTATGGTCCATGTTTTATTAAGTTTTGTCGCTCAACACAAAAACTTTAAATATAAATCAAGCATTAGGAACATGACAAGAAAATGGTCAAATAAAAGCAAAAGCATGGGTTACAGACTAATGTGGAAGTGTTCTCCCCTGCAGGTGCACATGCACATGCACATCACCTCTTAGTCCTTGTTTCCTTTCAACTTCACATAAGTCCAAAAGGATGCAGTCTCAAAACATTGCATGTAACCACTCTTTCAAAAATGGGGATTTGACTGTTTTCCAGTGTCTGAGAATAACCCACACTGCTGTGACTAAACCTACCATGATCTTTTGTGCAAGTTTGGAAGTTGGCATCTGTCGCCCCACGAACCTGGGTCTAATGGGACCTCTCTGCCCAACCAGGGACTCATAATATTTGTTACCTCTACCCATAAAGCTTTGACTAGTGAGCAGTCCCAAACGCAATGTACAAATGTTCCAGCCTCTCGCTTACATTTCCAACACAAATGATCTTCCATACGTTTCATTCTGTGAAGCCTTGGTGGGGTATGATAGTGTCTGTGTGTAATTTTATATGGTCCGTGTTTTAAATTGGGCTGACTTTGAGGATTCTCAGTTTGGGAGTCTGGCCTCTCCGAGAATAACAAATATTCCATGGCAGTAACAGCTGGAAACCGCCAGTATCTCCAGGTCACCCAAATGAATATTACACTGTGTTACTGATAGATGTGCAACTCACACAGCCATTCAGAAACAAGAGGGCTTCTGAGAGCTGAGTGTGCCAAAGGAATGGGGGCCACAAATAGCCAGGTGTTGAGGTTCTGGTTGAGGTCAGGTTTTCAGACGCGGTTGTGACATGTCGCCCACATTCTCTGTGACAAATGGTGCCTCTCGCGCGCTGCTTCTCGGTTATTTTCTTTTGGAAGAAGTAAACGTTTCGCGCTCCCCAACTCTCCAGCGCCTCGCCAGCGTCTGACAGCTCTTGGACTGGAGTGTTGACTCTTAAAAAAGGCTGAAGCCGCCCTAAGGTTCCTCTCTTCAGAGTCATATTCAGGTCATTTGGTTTATATATATATATATAAATATATATATACAACACTAAGAGCACTAAGAGTCAAGCTTATGATCACATAGGCTGCAACTAACGGTTGTTCTGACAGTTAACTAGTCAACTACTTAAATAATATTTAAATATTAACGTTATATAATATAATGTAAACTGTGGGAAACACTTTACATATTGTTAAATAGAGTTTTGAAGCATTATATGTGAATTGTTATTGCTCAAAATGTAGTGTGGAAGGTGTGGGCCCTTTGTGAAATGATCCCATACTGTGGACATTTCGGGTCGTGATGGTCTCAACCCAGAGAGTGATGACGTCACGACTGGTCGACTAATGAGCCCATCTGCCCATTGTTGCAGCTCTATCTGATATATCCATCATGTTTGTCGTCAAAATCCGCCTCTGGTGCAGGACCCAGGAGATGGAGAAGCAAGTGCCCCATGAGAGGGAAGCACTGATGGACGAGAGCAAATGTGCTTTTTGAGGTGGTGTCATGATTCTCTGTGACAAACCCTGTCTGAAGAGTAAAGGTGAAGAACGGTGAAGCTTTCCAGGCTGGATGTGTGTTGCTAGGAGGAAGGTCAATGTCGTAATGCTTGGCATCTGGTCAAACCTCAGCTGTTGATCGGAACTGGTGACTGTCAGCTTGTGTCAGCTTGTCCCTGGGTATGGAGGTCAGTAGGTCATGAAGGGGAACCGACCCACAATCAGCCCTATTGTGGTTCTGGGAAACGAGGGGTGACACTCATCTCATTGTTGCTCAGATGGTGCTGGACTCCACATTGTCCCGGACCGACCCACGGACTCACAACTGTCATAAATAATTCACTCATTCGGCAACCAGAGCTTGAAAGGGCTTTTTTTTTTCTTGGAGAAGGGTGTTCCGCAGAGAAGGCAGATTTGTATATACGTCTATACTTAGCAGCACGTCGGCTTTACCTTCAGCTGGGGTTTGTTCTGCTGAATCATGGGGAATTCTCATGGGATGATCTGAAGAGTGCTCTGTTATCATTCTTTTTTTCCTTGTATTTTTTAAATTTGAATTGTATTTTTGACTTGTCTTTTACTAGATCTGAATGAAGATCAAGACCTCTCGACAGTTCAGATGTCAAAGGTCATTCTGAAAATAAACTTTTGAGGCCAGGTGCTGGAGTTGTGATCATCCGAGGTCTACACCAGGTAATGTGGTGACCAGCGTTGGCAATACGTTACTGTACCCCATGAATGTCAGGCACATGCCTGAAGTTAGCAGTGCTTTCACAATGTCTCCTGTAACATGAGCCTTAAGCCATTTATTGTACTGTTTTCAGGCACCTCAGTCATTACACCTCAGGCTGGATGTGTTATACACAGTTCACTGCAGCGTCCACTTTTAAATGATTGTTCATCTTTTTTTATTTGTCCAAGAAGCAAATATCACTCTGATTCAGAACATCTGTGAACTGGTGTTATATCAAACAGCCATTTTGGTTTGTTCCCTCACCTGGAATTTTCAAAAGTTGGAAGCGGATTGGATGCCCGCATCCGTCTGCATGTAAACAAGGTCTCAGACTAGAACCACTGCTCGTCCCTAGCGAGGGACCTGGAGCAACTGGATAGTTTTCCAGACGCACAGCTGTGTTGCAAAAGAGGAGAGCCAAGTCTGAGTCTCTTTTCTTTGACCAACCATCCTTCGATCGATTATCCTCTCTCGTCCCACCTATCCTCTGCCTGTCCTCCTTCATTTGTTGTCTTCCTCTTCTCCTCCCTTCTTCATCCAAGGTCTCTGCTCCTCACTCATCCAAACTATCTGGTATCAAACTTAGTCACATCAAAAAACATGATTCAGGTCGCCTGCCCCACTTTGAAGTTGACGGTGAGTTGAAGGTTTAACAATAAGCTGAGTGTTTTGTTGTGCCACGCTAAGACGCTTTAGAGGCATAGAGAGTTTAAAAGCTGGGTGTGTTCAAGTTGAACGGTCAGAAAAGCGCCATTCAGTCAGGTGCCTCCCTCTCATTGACAGTGGAGGCTCACCTTGTGTGTCTGATCACTGTGACGCTGTCACTCTTTCAAGAAACCTTTGTAATCCTCAACAATTCAGGAGACCCTGTGATGTCTTCAGCTGTCTGTAAATAAAGACATGTCTTCCCTGTAAAAGGTGTTAACGTAGAAAATGTAGAGGGGAACTGAGATACTGAGATTCACCAACATTTGCACTGAACGTTTGGAGGAAATACAGACACTTCCATGGAGTTCAGCACTTCCTATTAATAGCTTCTGCTCTCTTCAGCAAAGCAGTCCACCCATCATTAATCCTGGTCATTAATTATGCTAATGGGCTTGGCGGAGGAACACGGCCACTAATGACCCGGCGGCTGAAGATGTCAATGCTCCATACGGAGGGAGACAAGAGGGGAAAATGACAGGGCGCGGATGGAGCTGTGTTCCCTCTGCTTTCAACTCATCATTTGATTGATGGGAGGTCAATACTCCTCCATCTGATTTGATCAATAGATTTATAATATAGATGAAGCGTTTTACAATGTTAAAACTACTTTAGTTTTAAAAACTGAGCATGTTTTGAATCTGTTCCAGATGGAACTTCATGATTTTATCAACACACGATTTGCCAGTAATGTTGGAGGAAACAAATGTTTGCACGAGGAAAGCGTTATCTTTAAGTTACATTTGGAACAGATGCAAAACGTGTGATTAATTTGCAGAGCTAATTCAGCTTTAGTGCTATTAATTTAAATTTAAAAATGTTTTTCTTTCTAAAAAAATAATTTTCTGTTCACAGCTCTAATTTTTTGACATCCATTTACTAGTGTATGTGTCTTAAATGTCATAGCTGGATGACATATGGGAAAATCAAGACTTTAAAATGACAGTTTCAGCAGCGCGTCAGAAAAACAAACCCTCGCCAGATTCTGACAAAGTGAATCAGAGTGAGCGGGGAAGGAAGCAAGGGTCCCCTCTGGGTGATCTGTTTAGCTGCTGTAGCCTCTGTATGACCCTGCTGCTATTCTAACCAGGCGGCTTCCTTCACTTTGCCACTCTCCCTCACCGCTGTTTGGAGTTCGCCCTTCAAGACGGCATCTTCACGGGGGCACTGGGATGGATGAGTGGCAGCTTGTGGGTGATACTGAGCCTCCGTAACGTTTCTTTTAGCCTCAGGATCAATCTGTGCTCACAACACTGGATGCTTCTTCAGCTGCCCCTCAGAGTCCCGTCCTTGAAAGTGGCTCACGGTCACATTCATCTGGCCATTTTTATATTTTTAGTTACGTCTCATCTTGCATCTGTCGCAGCACGGACTTAGCTGACATGAAGTAAACATCTTTTGCATTAAGCCGAAGGAGTTGGGAGAGCAGCCTGCTCTTTTACATTGCTCCTTTTGTGCACATCTGAATGGATTTTTTTCCTCTCAACAACTCGAGAATGAGTGTTCTGAGTTTGTTTCTATGGGAAGCGCAGTGGCACGTCCGGAATCTCCACCATTCCAGGCTTCCAGCTGGCAATTATACAAGACATGAACATGTGAGGAGATGTATACAAAAAGCTGAATTATTTATATATAAGTTTTATTCATAAAGAATAAAAAAAGGCGACTAAACCAAAAGGGTTGATGATTTTTACATTATAATTTCTAGAAAATCTTTTCATCTCTTTCTTCCCAAGTGGTCGAACCTTCATTACAGACAGGGGTGTGCTTCAGCTCTATTTTTAAGGTCTCAAGGTTTGACCTCCTGCTGTGTTTGCAGTGCCTCGTGGGAACGCTGGAGTCCTGAATCCAGCAGCTGCTGGGCTCAAGTGCTGTGGCAGGTCACGAGAGGGGAGCGTAAAATGACCAGAGCCTGGGCTTGAGTTTCTACCACCAGATGTGCAAGACAGTGATGTGAACTCTGGATGTTTTACAGTATTAATCCTCAACCTTGTCGTCCAGTGTCACGTCCATATGGTATCAGATCAGGACTGTACACGTTCCAATTTGATTGTTATTTCTGAGTGATCGGAAATATACTGCATGACGGAGAATACACGACGCCTGAAGTCATAAGAACAACACCACGCGTGTACGGTTTGTTGTTCAGCTGCAGCCCACTGATCATGTGATCATTCCGCCGCTTGTGTTTGTCTGCAGCTTGTGTTGCCCGTGTGAGCGCGCAGAGGTCGCCGGGGTCAGCCGTATCGAGGGAAGCCGCATTGATCTGGCGATTCAGTGGCAAAAGAACTGGAGAGGGAAGCTGAATCAATGGGAGGATATGCTTCTGTAGTTAACCTTTCGCTTTCTGCGAGCCTCTCCCTCTAAGTAGCTGCGATCTATTCTGCGATCGATCATTGTTAAACCGACCGAGAGGGAAACTCAAAGATAGGCACTTTTGATAAACCTGTGATGGAGAGACTTCAGTCTTCAGTTTACGCTGGAAGCTCTTGTGTGCTATTCACATTCACGTCAGAGCAACTGGCACAAATTTATTCCGACATGTGGCTTTGTCAGCAGGACCTCTTTTGGATTCCTTCAGACTCTGCAGACAATGTCGGGTCAGCTTGCGTAACGGCGCATGGAGAGAGGTTGATACACATACAAGCACTGACAAGGAAGAAGTGCTTCTGAAGACTTATAGGAGAATTCATTGAAAGGTTGTATGTAACCGGAATAAGGTGGTTTGCTCTCTCCAGGTCGGTGGAGAGTTCTTGCCCCAAGTGGTGGAGTTTAAGTATCTCGGGGTCTTGTTCTCGAGTGAGGGAAAAGGGGAGCGTGAGCTTGATAGACGGGTTGGTGCAGCGGCAGCAGTGATGCCGTCGCTGTATCGGACCGTCATGGTGAAGAGGGAGCTGAGTCACAAGACGAAGCTCTGGATTTACCGATGGATCTACGTTCCCACCCTCACCTATGGTCACCAGCTTTGGGTCATGACCGAAAGGATGAGATCGCGGATACAAGCGGCTGAGATGAGGTTCCTCCGCAGGGTGGCTGGGCGCACCCTCAGAGATAGGGTGAGGAGTTGGGTCATCCGGGAGGAGCTCGGGGTGGAGCCGCTGCTCCTCCACATGGAGAGGAACCAGCTGAGGTGGCTCGGGCATCTGATCCGGATGCCCCCTGGACGCCTCCCTGGGGAGGTGTTCCGGGCATGTCCTACCGGGAGGAGACCCCGGGGAAGACCCAGGACCCGCTGGAGAGATGATGTCTCCGCTCTGGCCTGGGAACGGTTTGGAGGAGGTTTGTGCGGACCGGGAAGTTTGGGCTTCCTTGCTCCGAATGCTGCCTCCGCGACCCGACCCCGGATAAGCGGCAGAAGAAGGTGAAGGTGAAGGTTGTATGTGAACGTATTAAAATAGCAAATGAATCGCAACATTTTAATGCTGATGCTTTGTCTTTGATGTTTGTTGTCTTCACTGTCTTTGGTCTGCGTCAGCGTCTTTGTTGTCATTAGCTGCTGTGAACTGTGGGACTCATAATGGCCAAATAATCAAATCGACTCAGTCAATACACAAATATTTCACCCGTTTTTAAGTGAATTTTCTCGACAATCAAACAGACTTCTCACTTTGACTCCACTGACTGGTGTGTAGCTTGGAAACGCCGTGAACAGAAGGAACACAGGCGCTGTCAAGTTTCATTTAGCCAGATTTCTGTGTGGAACTTCAAGTTCAGAGATGTCACCCTGCAGCTGAGGGCTTCTGACGCACAGCCTGGTTTGCTTTTGAACATTTGAGCCAGCTCATCCCTAACTTCCGAACTCCATCTGACGCCAGAGACCGTGAAGGAGGAAACCGCCGGGGTCTGGGTGACCTACAGTGTGAGTGGATGGCCTCACACGCGTGTGTGTGATGATGAACGTCGCTAATGGAGTGAGAGAGCTACTGCTTCCTTGCTACTGGAGTAAAAATAGCAACTCCAGATTTTATTTTTAAGCACCATTGACGTGTAAAAGATCTCTTGATCTGTCGATGTATCAAGCAAATCTTGGTGACCCCCTCTTTTTTTTACTTTTAACTGAAGTCTTGGTTGGTGCGGCAGATCAGCCTGAGGGGAAGGGAGAATCATTTTTGTGTCTGTATTAGCCTCTGGTGACTTGAGCCGTGACTAAAATTGTGTGGTTGAGTTTGAAACCTCTGCACTGGACTGCGAACGACATTTTCATAAGAAATGTTTCCAGAAAAAAAACAAAAACCCAGGAATATTTTTATTACTTGTGCAGTGTCAACAAAAATTACATGTTATTTAAAAGGTCTTGAAATGAACATTGAACACCGATACAAACAGATTTAAAATGAAGAATGCGTACGATTAAAAATGAGAGTCTGTTCCCTGTGAGTTGTCTTTAAGTTTCTTCGGGCACTGTGAAGGAAGCAGGTCTGAGTGTCATGCATGTGTCGTACACAGTGCCTGGCATCCTTCCTGCTACTGTAAGCGTCTCGCTCAATGTGCGTCTGGGATCCGTCAGCCATGTTTATTTAAAGAGCAGCTGTCACAGCCAATCACGTTACAGTTCATGTTATTATTCTCAGTGTAGCTGTGACCTGATCCAATTAGATCGGTTCCTGCCTGCGGGTTGAGTGAAGCGGCTGTCGTGGGATGTCTTCCGTGTGAGTGAGTGTGTTTGTGTGTGTGTGGTCAGGGCTGATGTTCAGATGACGGATTGGCCGACAGGTATTTGAATGTCTTCACTCACTTCCATTGCTCAACAGCTGTTCTCAACAGTGACGAATGAATAGACGTTCATGAAAATGTAGTGGAAATTCAGGCGTTTTGTGAATCGATATTCTTCTTTTTGTCCCTTGTAAACCGGCCATACAGGCAATTCACAAAGTTATGTACTGTGGTCCTAGCATCATGAAGCTGTCTGAGTCAGAGTCCCTGCTCTGTGAAATGCCAATTTTATTCACATCATGTTTATTTACTTAGTTTAGTGACTTGACTCTGATAGGTTATTCTTGTTGCCTACTGTCTGGGCCTTGGTCAGACAGTCTCCATTATTTTTCAGACCCCTCAAAATCTTGATGTTCAGACTTGGTTGAGCAGGCAACTCACTTGTTCTTCCATCATCTCATAGGCTGCTAGCAAATCTGTCTCATATCAAATCTCCTCCTCATCACTTCAAAAGATCAAATTTTTTTCCTCCCTCCCGAATCATTTGATCCTCATCTCTGTCTCCTCTCGACATCGACGTGTGACGTGACGCTTCAAAGCTCCCGAAAGCTGCGGAATGACGTCATATGCAAAAGCACTGACAGAATTCTAACACACGAACCGAGGGTTGAAGTCACTGCTAAACAAAACTCCTTGGATATTCTCTCGCAAAGTGTCTGACTGTCACATGATGTTTATAGCTCTACCAGAACAGATACAATGTCACAGTCTTCAGAGAAAAAAAAATCCTAAACACCAACACATCAGCTCACGTGTGAGTTACAGATCCACGTGTGACGCTGGATGATGTAGCTTCAAGCCTGTCGCCATGTGACCCCGACCAGACCTCAGGAAATATGAAAAGTATTGTGAAAAATAGACCTTGCTTCTTTACGTGCTGTTGTGTTCTGTGTTCCTCGGTAGCTCCTAATCCTGGCGTCACATGCCCCACTTGGCAGTTGTGAGGCGCTGCCCTGAAATGACATCCACAGCAGGTACTTCCAGTGAGATCCGCTGGGACAGTGCCCAAACTGCACAGTGAAGGAGAACGGCAGTCTCCTTCAGCGGCCAGTAGGAGGATTTATAGAGCAATCATTTATTCATCATATTTATTCATCATTCCCTCCCTCCTCCTCCTCTTCCATAGTCACAGAGTGATGAGGCTGACATTGCGAAGGAGCCAAACGGAGACAGGAAGTCTCTTGTACCTGCCAGAATCTTGAGTTCAACCACAAAGATTTTGTTTCGAAGCACGAGGGAAACCAAGTTGTTTTGTTTTAGCATCATCTAGAGAGCATCAGATCATAAACTTTAAGTTGACCGAGTCCTTCAACAGGTCCTCTGCAGCTCGATGTCCTCCCCCTCTGGTCATGAACAGTAATAGCTAGTGGTGCGCCCATCTTTAAGTCCAATTGCATTTGTATCTCCAGCCGAGGCGGAGCGCAGCCAGAGGATACCAGACATGGATGCAGCACAGCAGCTCAAACTGAGGGAGAGACAGAGGTTCTTCGAGGAGGTTTTCCAGCACGACGTGGACGTCTACCTGTCTTCCGCTCACCTGAGCATCCGGGACTACAGACGACGTAAGTGGAAACATGCTCGACCACAGACTGATCCTTGGACCGAGATGTAAAATATGAAGCTCCTTTTGATTAAAAAAGAAACACATGATTTTGTCTGGAATTTTAGTCACACGAGTAGCAACAACAACAAAATATAATCAACTGAAAATTAGAACACTGTTTCATCAACCCTGCAATACTGTTTCATCATGATGCCTCATCTACCCATCACTGCCATCTTCTAAAGGGAGAGATTGTCTTACACAAAATTACATTTTAATCATCCAAGCAAAAAAACAAGTTGATTAAATAATGACATTTTATTTTTTATTTGAACTATTAAATGAACAGACATGTCCAAACTCAAAATAGCAATGAGCTCAGAAGTCATCCATGTCCTCGTGGGCCTGAGGTGACGGCCAGATTTGGAGTTGGTGTATCAGATGATTTTGATCTTCTTGCAGCTCCGATTGGAAGCATCTCTTCCATGGAGGTGAACGTGGACCTGCTGGACCAGATGGAGCTCATCGACATTTCTGACCACGAGGCCCTGGACGTCTTCTTCAGTGACGATGCTGTGCAGAACTCTCCGCTATCAGGTTGGACCACTCACCAAATATCTAAAGCCAAATACGCACATTTCAACCTTTCTATCTCTGCCAGGAAACAACAACAACGAGGAGGCCATCACCAACGGACTTTATCGGCACGTCCTCGAGCGTCTGGACACCAAGTCCAGAATCTCCTCCACATCCTCCATCACCTCCTACTCTGACAGCCAGGCCACCAACGCAAATGGAGTAGACGCTGTGGTGGAGTCAGAGGACGAGGACACGCGCACCAGCACCCTCAAACGCAGAGGCAAAGGTTCAGTCACGTCTTCGTAGGTCACACACGACCACTGTGGAAGTTGAGGCTTGTGTATCAGTCGATATTTATCCCTCCACACTCGCTCCTTTCACTTCCTGGTATGAGATATAGTCGTGTGTCTGGACTATGAACTGTTTCCTTTTATCTTGTCAGCTCTGATTCTGACCTCACTGATCTTCCTAACTTCACTTCCTGTACAGTACTAACCCAGTGACCAGGGATGAAAGCGTTAACAGTAATTCAGCAATTCTGTTGTGGAATCCCGGCTGTTTAAACTGATGACATGTTTTGATGGAACAAATAAAGAAAGTCAAATGCTCATTTGCTCTGTTTACTTGACACCTTGTTGTTTGGGTTGCACTGACCCCACGAGGGACAAACACACGTTTCTCATTTGATGGGACAAACTGTCGTCTCGATATGTGGCAGACAAATGAAGTGCGATGTCCTACCTCGTGGTGAAGACCTTCAAACTTTGACAACCGTCTCTTCCCAGTCTTGGAATGGAAAGACCTCAAGATGAGATCAGAGCCACTTTCTATTTTGCAGAGCAATGACTCAACCTAAGTCCCGCCCAGTGCACACATCTCCGTCTTGCTCATTGCGGGGTAAAACCTGTTGAGTGTGTAGAAGACACCAAACCCTTTGGCATATTCCAGTTGCATGCTCAACACTCAAAAGATGATGGACCTCTTGAAAGCGACCGCCACTCCCACCCTCACCCACCTGAGCAGCTCCGCCGTGGTCTTCATGGAGTTGCTCACAAGGCGACGTACATCCAACACTGAGCCTGAGTGGATCATCACTTCATGGTATTCTCCTGCGACTGACCAAGCTGAGAGAGGGTGAGGAGACTGTACACTTCCACATGGACATCTCCAGGACGTGTCGTCATTTTTCCACTACTCCCTAAGGCAGGTGGTTGAGATAAAGTCAGAACTAACCCTAACATGTTTCCTTCGACTGGGGGCAGGCGTCTCCCTTAGAGATAGGGTGAGGGATTCTGTCCCTCGGCAGGGACTCGGAGTAGAGCCGCTGCTGAGATGAGGTGGATTGGGCATCTTATAAGGATCTGTCAACCTGGGGTTTTCAACTTGACTCTCAAAGGGTATTCCAACCCATCAAGCACACGATGGTGAACCAGTCAGCAGAGACAACTAGTACCAGACAGAATATCTACTGAATACAGTCTGCAGACACCTGACTGGTTAACCTGTACGTGCTCGACCGCCCTGACCTTCTGAGGCCTGCGTTGAAGGCCGCTGTTGTAGACAACAGTCTGACGGGTCGTAATTGCAGAGCTCAGGAACTGTGATATTCTCCGCTGAATGTGCAGCTTCTGCTCACCAGACAGGTTGCTGAGGGTCATGTTGAAGAGCTGAAACATGCGGCGCATGCGTTGAATCTTCAGCACGTAAATCTGTCACAGGCACAAGACAAACACGCAAACACATGATTATGATTTACATGAGTGGGAGTGTAGAGTCAGGAGGGCCGGGTCACTTCCGTCTCACCGCAGTCGTCTTCACAGAGATGGCCTGGGTGAACGCCGCGTCTCACCTCTTACTCCTGGTATGTAAACACAGCAACTGTACCCAGTCTGAAATCTAGTTCCGTTCATTTAAAATGGTCTTTGCTTCCTTCATCCCACCTGTCGCGTTATGAGCGTCCACTGTTGTTCACGTTTCCCGCCTGCAGATGTGTTATGTGTCCAGCGGTGCGTGTTGGGAGAAGCTGAGCCGAAACAAAAGGACTTGGATCATCGAGTCTTTTGCCATTGAGGAGGAGCATCCAGGTCCGTTCCCATATGAGCTGGGCAAGGTGAGGAGGAAGGGAGTCTGAAAAAGAAAGAAAGAAAAATGTTCTGTTGGAGACAAAAATGTGAAATGACACAGTCAGGGAGCAACATAAAGAATATCAAGTAATATGTAGCTTAGTGTTTTCAAAATTGTATTTATGAGCTGATAAAAATACGAATATTTCTGCTCCCACTGTCCCCCAAGTTTTATAAACGTAAGACTATGATAAATAAGTAAGACTTAACCTCATGATTCACCTACAAAAATGAAGAAATATAGAAGAAATGTTTTGTTGACAACAAGCTGCAGCGACTTCCCATATCAAATACTGCAATAACCAGATGACATTTCTGCTTATAACGCTTAAGTTTCAGACCAGGTCCTTGTCTCTGTGTAGTGTAAGACTTCACTCAACGATTTCCAAAAGTTGTTTTATTTTCTTTTGCTGCACATTTCTTTTGCACAATTCTTTTGCTCCTCATTTTGTCATTTACTAGACCTTTTCTCATCTGAATATCCCTTGAATGACCTGAATTTCTCATGAGTAATTTGTTTGTACTGAAGCCTTTGACCAGCGCAGTGGTTCTGTCTTTCAGATCAATGTCGAGCGTCAGTACCTCATTTACTTTGACTTGTGTGGGGAAGGAGTGGACGAGGAGCCGCGGGGAGTCCTGTCAGTTCACAGGGAGTCAGGCACCATTTTGGTCCACAAGCCTGTCGACTACGAAAAGCAGACAATGCTGAGGGTTTGTCTGACTCAGCCTCTGTGGTTAATGGTTTTGTCTTTTCTGCAGCTGGGTGTGTTATCAGAACTTGTGATGTCAGGCTGGTGACAGCTTTATTGTTATTGTTAACATCACACTGCAGTGAGAGGTTATTATTTCTACCTTGCAGAAGTCCATATAGTATTATATATTAGTATTATAGTATATTATTATTTATTTTTTATTATGAATTACCTGCATTTTTAATGCCCACCGACTTGCGCCTCAAGGGACCTGAGATAACAGAAAATATGAACGAGAGTCAGTGGAGAAATAAAAGGTATTTTCTGATTGAGCTTGAAATAGCGCTCACATATGATAAATGATATGATAAATTCTAATGCTGCGAGACCACTGACGTTTGATTTGCAGTGCCAAATAATTATATCGCCGAAACTCACATTGGAGACTTAAATGACCAAGTTTTATTTAACTTTCTTTGTTATAACTTGCTATTCGACGGCAATGACGTCCAAGTGTAAAGCAGTTTCTTTATTCAACGAATAAAGACGATGGAAATTCAGAAACTAAACGTCGCGCTCAAAAAACAAAAAAAAGAACAACTGAATTATATGATGAAAAACTTTTAATAACGCCAAGGAAAAAAAATATATTAGCCAAATAGTGAGTACACGTCTGTTACGATTATTTTAAATCCAAACAATAACAAGACACACATTTACATAAATCAATAACAGGATTAAATATTTCAAGTCAATCTTGAGTGAAGCTGCTTCTCTCGTTCGGCTTCACTCCTGAATGTTTTCCTTCAGTGATTTTAACGGCAAGTTTCTAAACCCTCAGCTGAGCTTTGAGGTCAAAAAAGAAGACCTATCACTGGACACCAAACTGGGCATCCAGATTTCAATCCTGGACATCAACGACAATCCTCCACGTTTCCCCAGCGAGCTGTACGAAGTCAGCGTGAATGAAGACAGCGTACAAGGTACGTCGCTTGTCGTCCGTCTGAGTTGGCTTCTGCTCCTCGGAGGCTGTGTTTGGAATATCACCTGCAGGCTCCAGACTCATGACGGTGGTGGCGTACGACAGAGACCGAAGAGGGACGCCCAACTCCACATTCCATTACGGAATCAAGTCTGTGTCTCCAGACGTCCCTGATGCTGAATTCTACGTGGACGACTCAGGAACCATCTCGTTCAGAGGATGCTTGGATCATGAGGCATGTGAGAATTAAAGTTTATGTGTTGCATGTCTTGTTCTGTCAGGTCTGAGAGGGGAATGCGGCCGGCCTTTAAGAAAACACGTTCTACCTGCTGCTAAATGACACGTCTGGAGAAACATCTGTCCCTGTAGTCGCCAAATAGATGACATTGTCAAAAGATTTGTCCGTTGGAATGAAAGCTATGCAAATGTGAATTTGAGTGCTACTCCTCCTTCCAAGGTTTCTGACAAGATCGCGGTGGTGGTGGAGGCCAAAGACCACGGCGACATCATCAGACTGTCAAGCTCAACAACTGTGATCATTCATGTCCAGGATGGCAACGATCACCCTCCATACATCAGAGGGGTAACGGTAGGAGACGCCACGGTCAGTTTTATTGCCTCAGCAAGCGCTGACCGAAGTGATTTACATCACAAGAAAAAGTCACACCTCTTCATGAGCTCATTCATTCATCCATCCTCACTTACCATCGTCTGTCCTCCTCCTTCTGCCTGTCTCCTCTCCATGTGTCCAACCCATCGGGAGCAGATCTCTCTTGTGCCCTGAGTGTAACCTGCAATTCACAACCCACCTCCACACCAGGTCCTCTTGGGTCATTTGAGTCATTCTGTGTGGGAACAGACTGACCTCAAATACCTTAGTGTCACATATGATTATTCATTTGTATCAGAATTTTTGTTGGTAACAATGTGACCATGTCACTGCAAAGCCGGGAATTCATATTTCTAGATTCGTGATGGGTAGATGAGGTGTCATGAAACAGTATTGCCGGGTTGATGAAAAAGCATCCTAATTTCCAGAGGCCACTAGATGGCGCTCTTGGTTTAGAAATGATGCAAGGTTCCATTGACTTAGTTGTTCAAGTCCCAACATTTTACAGCAGCCAGCGCCATCTGGTGGCCTCTGAAAAGCAGGACACTGTTTCATGAAGCCTCATCTTCAAGTCGTGTTAAATAATAGAGACAACTGAAATCACAGAGCAGTGATGCGAGGAGTCAAAGGAAAAAGAACGAGAGATGTATGAACATCACTGATTTAAGATTCCAAGACAGTTTTATGTTCAGACCAAGCTCTCCCCAAACTACTGCCTTCTCCACAGGGCTCTCGAAGAGTGAAGGAGAATCAGTCTGGTGTGTCTCCTCTGCGTCTGCGTGTGACCGATGGCGACTCTCGACACAGTAAAGCCTGGAAAGCCAAGTACACGATCCAGGGAGACGATGCAGGACACTTCAAGATAGAAACTGAGCCAGACAGCAACGATGGAATCCTCTCAGTAGTAAAAGTGAGTCACGCTTGGAACACAGCATTCGTTTTTATGATCTACTCAGGTGTTCTGTGGTTGATTCAATTCCAGCCTCTGGACTTCGAGGAGGCGGCACAGAGAGAGCTGCTCGTTTCAGTGGAGAACCAGGCGCCATTTTTCTACTGCGAGGTGAAGGCCAGAACTGATTCGGGTCCTTGGATCGTGGACACCAGCCAGAGAGCCGCGCGGCCTCACTCCGTGAGGGTCACCATCATGGTGGAAGACGTCAATGACCCGCCAGCGTTCAACAAGGCCGCAAACAAGGCCACGCTGGAAGAGAATGCACCTATTGGGACCTGGGTGGAGAAAGTTAATGCTGTTGACCCAGAGTCCAGCATGGACCAAGATTTTGTGTGCGTCCAGCTCCCTTTTCGTACATTTACATTCACAAACACTCCTTTTTTTCAGGGCTTATTCCACCAATTTTCCTTTATAATTTCGACTGATCAGATACAAGGTGGGACACGATCCGGCTGGATGGCTGATGGTGGACCCGAACACAGGAGACATCATGACAGTCAAATCCCCTGATAGAGAATCTCCTCATGTGGTCGACGGCATCTACAGAGTCTTGGTTTATGCAGTCGACAATGGTGAGCTGTCTTCTTTTTCTTCTTCTTCTTCTTTCGGCTTCTCCCTTCACGCCACAGCGGATCATCTTCTTCCATCTCACCCTCTTCTCTCAAACCTACAAACCTCATGTCCTCCTTCACCACCTCCATAAACCTCCTCTTTGGCCTTCCTCTCCACCTTCTGCCTGGCAGTTCCAACCTCAACATCTTCCTGCCAATGTACTTGCGTCATCGAGTGAAGTAAAGTATTGATGTCCATTTGAAAAAAATGATTCTCACATAGGAAGGCCGACTCAGACTGGCACAGCAACAGTAGACATCCACATCAGTGATCAGAATGACAATGTCCCGAAGCCAACAACGGACTTGGTGGATGTATGTGTGTTTGATGGACCCACCACCACCAACATCTCCGCCTTTGACCCGGATGGAAGTCCCTTCGGAGGACCCTTCACTTTTGAGTTGCTGGATCAAACCAGCCCTCTGTGGAAGCTGAATCCCTCATATGGTACCGCAACACTGATTTCCACTCACAACTACAGAGGCAGTTTATACGTCGCTCACTCTTCCTCTCAGGTTTCTCTGCCGGCCTGGTCAAACAGCCTGCAGTGTTTCCAGGCCCACACAGAATTACGCTGAAGATCTCTGACATGCAGGGAAGGTTTGGCGTTTACAACCTCAGTGTGATCGTGTGTGACTGTTCTGTGACACCGCACTGTAGAAACCGTCACCAGAGCGCCACAAAATCCGTCACCGGGGCGGCCGTCGTGGCTTTCGCCTCGCTGACTTTGCTTCTCTGTAAGCAGTGCGTCATTTCATCATGAACTTTAACCCCCAAATAATGTCTTCCTTTCCTTTCACAGTTCTTTTGCTGATGGCTGTCACCATTTCCTGCAAAAAGGAGTTCACCAGTTTGCAGCCCAGTGGTTCATCTGGCGAAACTCTTCTGCCATCCAACATCGAGCCACCAGGAACAGACTGCAAGGTGCCTGATCCCAAACCCTCAATGGATCAACCAGCTGACACGAGTGTGACCAGTCAGCTGTTTTCATAGTGCAGGCCACACCTTCACTTAGGCATTATTTTCTTCCAGATTCCTGCTGGCATTTCAGCTGTATCTGACATGTCCCGCAGCCATTCGTATCCATCTAACAGTCAATATGACAGAGAGCGTTCGACTTCAAAGGTACACTAATGTCACGTCACAAGCTCGATGACGTATTTTTGTGAAATGGCTTCACGCGTTCGCTGTTCAGTTCCAGAACAGGACGACCACAAACGCCCTTCATGCGACAGGGTCCTGCTCCACTCTGGATTTGTTCCTGTTTGACCTTCTTCAATGGGTTGGTTTACTCACACACGGGGCCCAAATCCGAAGTAGCAGGCCAAGCAAACTGTGAATTTATTGAACCATCACTGAGTGGGATTGTGAGATTGCCTTGTCAATATTGGGGGCTAAGTCTAGCATAAATGACTTGGCCCTCCTTCACCAAACACTCAAGAACCTGACGGAAGCAACATTTGTGCGCTTTCCATTGAACTCTCTTCATCCACATCAATGACCACGGCTACACGACGGCCCTTGCTTTAGTCCAGCTAGTGTGTCTCCTACAGTAGGAAATTCAATTTCCTCGCCCCAGTGATGCGGTTCCCATCTTCCATGTAGCCGTCTAGCTCAGGGTAATCCAACTGTTCCAGAAAGAGTTTTTGGAACAGTCCATTTCTGGAACAGTTTGTTTACCCCTGGTTTAACTTTAACATCAGACTAAGGTGAGCCCAAGTTCACATTTGCTGCACCACAGATATAGCCACTGTTAGCTTGTCAGGAAGAAGTGCAGAGAATATATTAACTTTATACACAACAAAAAAGCTTGTTTGTACAACCAAGGGTCTGTTTCAGAAAGGTGGTTGAAGAAAAAAGCCGGAATTGAGCAGAAACTCCTCCAGGTTTTCCGTTTCAAGAAGAAGGATCAGCCAACCTCAGTTCGCGGGGCCGCGTCGACGCGCAGATGCTAGCAGAAATCCTCGTCTGGAGAAGAGGATCATCACTGTCGGATTTTAATGAGAACCCTAGAAGCTCTTTATGCATGATCAGCCAAACATGCTGGCCATTAAAGAATGACTTGGCGGTGTGGATTTTGCCAGCAGGCCTCGAGTAAAAAGTTAAGCTGAGGACTTGGGACTTCAGTCTATGCTTCTGCTGGCACACATACACACAGAAGCTGGAGGAAACCGTTCCACTCAGCAAAATACGCTTGTTTTTCAGAGGCTTTCATCGCTCCAGAAGACCGAAGAGAACGGAGCAGATGACCAGCCTCACATCTACATGGACGAGGGCGACTTTGACAAAGACCTTCTGGAGGTGGAGATGACACCGCCTCATGAGGACAACTTTCTAGACTCACTGAAGGACCTCGACCCCAAATTCGCCACACTGGCCTCCATTTGCATGTCGGAGCACGCCGACATGTGAATCCGTGAATTGGTGTGGCATGACGTTCTACAACTTTCTTCACAGCAGAACCAAGAGGCATTGATGATTTTGGTTTCGTTTAATAGCAACTGTTACTTGGTTGACAGCACTAACACGAGGAAAACAAAACTGGCTTCAATTAAACTTTGTGATTGAAAAGAAAGAGCTCCTTTAAAGGACACTGTCACAAGCAGACGGTGACCAGTCTTCAAATGAAATGACTTGCCTCAGTATTTAAGGGGCATGTTTACATAGTTCCATCGATATATATTCAATTCCAAGTACAGTTGCTGAGTAAAGAAACGATACCTACAATATAAGGTGCAACAGACCCATCAATGGACTGATAAATCAAAAGCCGTTAAAGAGAAAAGAAAAGGTAGTTTTAAATAAGTAGAAAACTACAATCTTATTTACAATATGTTTTAAACAAAAAAATGCTTAGACCCGTCCACTTCCGATTTTTGGGAGAGGTCGCTGCTCAACTGTGCTCTGGCTTTTCCTGCCTCGGCCCTTGAAGCCTCTTCCTCTGATGTAGCGGCCGGGAACGCCAAACGTTTCCATGTTGAGCTTCTTCTCTTCGGCCCACGTGGTCCTCCTGCGGGTTCAGCAGTCGGTCAACATCGCCCAAACAGTGCCCATAGAAAACAGACGCGGGAGACTCACTTGGGCTTCAGCTCGGCCGACACGTTGTCAAAGAAGCTCCGAGCCTTGTCGTAGTACTTCTCCGCCAGCGTCTCCTCCTCCGCTGTGCTCGGCACCTCTGAGGCCTCCACAGAATCCTTCTCAACTGTGGGAGAGTTGAGGTCAGCAACTCGTGACAGACCGAACCATTGCCAACGTGAAACTCACCTGTAGTCTCCTTTTTCGTCAGGTCATCTTTAAACTGAGCGTTGGCAGTCTCAAAATCAAAATCGGATTCAAACTGCAGCGTTGTAGGTTTGGTGCCTTTCACAAGAAGCTGTCCTCGGCTGCGGTTCCTGATCCTACGATTGCCTGCAAGGACGGACGAGTATGTGAAGGTTGCGACTAGTTAACAAGCGGCCTTTTTGAGTTTAAACTGGACCATGGGACTAAATCGCTCAAAAGAATAGAATATTTTTCAGTGCAACATCTGGAGCCACAAATCATTTGAAGGAGCTGCTCCCCAGAATTTCATCTTTGTAGTCTGAGAACGCTGCTGCCACCTGCTGTCCAATGAAGCACCAGGCTCTAACTGGGCTATTAAAGAGATTACAAATGTACAATTAGGAGTCTATGGGGGAAGAAAAAAAAATAAAATCGACCATAAGGGTTTAACATTTATCCACTCTGGGATCTGATATTGGATGTGGTGACTGAAAACAGCAGATCCATGTGGATAAAAGGCTGAAACTGATGGCAAGACTTATCTTCCAAATGCTGCACCAACTATTCCACATGATACTAGAATCTTACAATGTTTGCCTTGCAGATAAAATAAATACCCTACAATAAAATGTATGTACATTTGGTTATTGTGTCTGTTAAAGTTCCAAATCGACAATTATCCTCACATCCAGGTTGGATTCTTCGCCTTTAGGAAACTCAAAAGGTCAAATGATGATGATGCCACACAATCATATCTGCAATAATGTGATAGCCATCAATATTGGAAGTCCAAAATGCAATAATGTAGTGAAGGAATAACAGATGTGCTTCACAACGGCTTCTGTTTGTGCCATGCATGTACCAGACCCCTACTGAAGGTCTCCGGCAATACCTTGCTTCTGTCTTTGCTTTTGACTTTCTGTGATCTGTTCCTGCACCTTGGAGGTCTTCTGCTGCGATGGCCGATCTGGGAACCGTTATATTCACTTAGTATGTAAAGAGAATCCAAAAATTCAAGTTGAGATTCTCACTCGAGGGCACGTTTTCCTTCTGGACCTGCGAGGCGTCACGGGCGGAGCGCTGCACGGCACGTCTGGCCGGCTGTGGCTGTGTGGAGGTTTTACCCTTCTTCTGTGCCGCGGACGTCTGTGGTACGGTCTGGACAGCCTGCTCCACCATGGGGACCCGTCTTGCCGGGATGCCGTGGAACCCAGGCACTGCAGACGGCACGTTTACAAGCCTGCTTCACGTTGAGCGACTGCTTGGTCTCACCTAGGCCCAGAGCTGCGTTGTACTGCTGGCTGAGGAGAGAGTTGGCAGCCATTTGGTTGAAGGCGGGGTTCATGTCCCGGTATGGACTCCAGCGTGGGTGAAATGCAGCAGGCGGACCTGCCAGGGAGGACTGAGACACCCGGGGTCATGCGTTGAAGAAAGGGAGGCAGAATAAATGAGCGTCCCACCTGAACAATAGCAGGGTCCCTGGGTATCCCGTGGTGTTGCTTTGGGGGTTCAGACACGGTGATGTCTTTGATATCGCTCCCTCTGAAGATGATGAATTCATAAATCTCATCTTTGGGCGGCACTGGCCTTTCAGCATGGCGGTCCTCTGTGCCAAACGACTTCACTGTGGAGGTCAGGAAAAAAAACAGGCATTTACACCTCTAACAAGCCAGTCCAGCACCACAGATCTCACCTTTGGCCAGAGACACCGTGGACCTCTCCGTGTCCACCGAGGACAGGATGCCCTCATAGCGGATCTGCGCCTTGGATATCAGGCTTATTTTACTGCCGAGATAAGGAGTTCCACCTCTCGCACTCATGTCGGCTGTGGGAACAGAAATTAGAAACCCAAACGCGCATCACCCACCTCGTGTTAAATCAGTATCACCCGGTAAAATCAGCAAACACCTGCGCCAATGACGGGAGGAGTTGGGCCGCGTCACCGGCGCGCGCGGCTGCGCATTCGACTGCGCCGTGGAGAGCGGTGAAGTTAAAAACAGAGAAGAAATATATATAGAAACACAAACCGCGCAATTGCATTTGAAGCTACGCTGTATGCGTAGAAGGAAAATTTGAGGGAAATGTTCGACTATTCTTCTCCTTCAACTTTGCATCATGTCAAACATTATAATTGCGCATTGGTTTAATGACATGAATACTGCGCTTGTCACTTGACCTGGAAAATAAAAAAGTCAACGTCTTCTAACTTGATCACTGTGTTCACTCAGCAGGAGATTCAAGCTTTCTTTGAAACGTTAAATATATGCAGAGAATAAAACAAATAGCGTAATCAAATGAGTTTTGTGTTTCGCTTTCACTTCCCATGTATCCAATAAAACACATCACACAAGATCCCTAAAAGTTTTCACATGCTACAAACATTGTACGGGGCTCAGTTCCTTTTGGATCGCTGTGAAAATATCATTGATGTATTGCACTTGCTTGCTTGTAGACTGGGTCAAAACACAAACACACAAATGATCTTAACTTCTTTTCTGTTATTTCAGAAATACTAATAATTTCACAACAAATAAAGGGAGACGAGTGAGGAAAAATATCAAGTGGAAATGAACAGATTATCTTTATGAATTTACACGTTCCAGAATTGAAACTAACGGACAAAACTTTGGGTCACCTGTTGACACTACATTAGAATCTATAAAATGATCATTAAAATGAGAATTTCTTGGTTACGGACGTCACGTGGGGTCCGCAGAGGCCGACAATAACGTGGTTTATGTGTTCCCTCTTCAGGAGGGTGTGGCGCCCTCAAACGTCTCATCTCGACAGCAACTTCGCTTGTTTGGAACAGCGGAGCCATTTTGCTCAGCTCACTGGCAGCTACTTCACGAAAAAAACTGACTTGACGCGAGTCGTAAACTACGATACTGACGTGACAAACAGCACTACAGCCTATTCCCAGACGGAAAAGTTCTCGAAACAGCGATTGTCAGCGGTAACCGCCGTCACAATCGCTGAAGACGCTTCAAGTCGGCGACGATGTTGTTGCTTGTTGAACACGTCCTGAACTGACAGCTGAGGCCATTGGTTCCGCCTTTTACCGTGTGTATCAGCCAATCGCAGCGCGAGAAATCGCAGCCTTGCTGACGTTTCGTTCCTCCGCGCCTGCGCACAGTGCTGGCAGCGTATCTCGCTCCTCACAAGCTTGCAGGGGAGTGAAGATGGCGGTTGTGCCTGCCTGTTGGATGAGCTTATGTTGTACACTGAGGCGAATAAAGCGGTAGTTTATCATCCTAAAAGGTCTGTAGAACCGCACTTGCCGTGTACTCGCCGCAGCTCTTACTGGCCTAGCCACGGAGCACGCGGAAGTTACTTTACGAAAGAGTGTTGCGCTAGTGTCCAGCTGGGTCAAACACGGTTGCTTAGCAGGTTCTCCGTTGAATGCCGAGTTGCACTTCTGTCGCTCCGGGTGTGCGCTGAAACATAGCGAGAGGTCAACGCTTCGCCGTCATGCTGGGGTCGTTTATTTCCCCCTTTGAAAAGTTTTAGCGCAGGACGTGCCGTTCGAACGAAGCCCCCATGGTTCAGCTATGGACGCACCGACGGACTGCACCGCGGGGCGCGAGACTGATCCAGCACTTGTCACCGGCGGCGTGACTTCCGCCTCCGGTAACGGGGAGAAAGAGGATCCCAGTCAGACTGTCAATGGGAGCCACGCTGTTAACTCTCCCAGTTCAGGAAGCGCCGCTGCACCGGCGGGACCTGTGGTGACAGGCGGCGTTAGTAAGGATGCGACATCTGTCACCAGTGGGCCAGTGCTGCCCATGAAGCCCCCCTCTAACAGTGTCATCCAGACCCCTCACGTGAACTCTCAGAGTGGCATCCCCCCTGCGCAAGCACTGGCCACTGTCAATGGAGGGAGTGAGGGGCCACCAGCTGTGGGGACCGGCCCAGCTCAGACAGGAGCTCTTCTCACCCAAAGTGCACCGTCTGCCAGCACCAATGTGAGCGCTGCTCCTGCAGAGGCTCCTCCAGCACATGCTCAGCCCCCCCAGCAGCAGGTCTCTGCTGGTACCATCAACACTCCCAGAGGTCCAGCTCAAGGAGGGATCCAAGCAATGAGCCATCAGATGTTGCCCCCCAGACTCCCCCAGGCCTCCCCTGGGCAGCCCAGCATACATAACATCCAGCTCCCTCCTGGTGAGTGAAACCACGCGCAGCAAAACAATGTCCATTTAAATCCTGAGGGCCACTGTGTGTTAACTAATCATAACATCCAGCAGTAATAACCGAACAGCACATCTAAAGCCCTGTGGTTTTGTCTAAAAATATATTCTTTTGCTTTTCCCAGGGATGGTACTGGTGCGTAGTGAAAGTGGGCAGCTGTTGATGATTCCTCAGCAGGCTCTGGCCCAAGTGCAGGCTCAAGCACAAGCACAGGCCCAGTCTCAGGGCAACATGGCGCCCAGAACCACTATGCAAACAAATGCTTCTTCAGCTCAGGTGAGTCACAGGTTTTGTCTCATTTACCAGTATTGACTGACACAAGTGTTGTGCCATACGCCTTTTCAATCTTTCAAGTCCCGTGAAGTGACAAAAGAAAAGACGCTCACTCATAATTTGTACTTTATTTTGCAGTCTCCTGTGAGCACCATCATTAACAGACAGGTGACTCCCACTACCATTATAAGGCAGAGCGGTCCAACTCCTGCGTCATTGTCTCCCGCCACTACTCTTCAGAGACCCCCCTTCCTCCAGGTACTACAGTATATCTGAGCACATTCTGCAGTGTTGTGTGATGACAGGCGGTGGCCAGGTGGCTCAAAACATTTCTGCTGAAGTTACCCTTCAGCTGCAAGGTATAATGCGAGTCAACAGCAGAGCTTTTCTCATCGTTCTTCCACTCAGCTGCTGTGTCTTCCTCCTCACTATGCCTGGAATGAATGTCCATCTCGTCTAGTTTTGTCAACTATAATTTTCAGTTTTATTTTTGTCTCAATAAATACAAAGCTTTGAGGGAACAAAACACTAATTTGAGGGAACAAAGTACTAATTCAAGGGAATTAAATACTAATAAGAGGGAACAAATTACTCATTCGTGGTAGTATTATGACATAAGTGCTGTGTAATTGATGGAAGTGGTACCTCAGGATTATTTTGTTGCTAGGATTAGAGGGGTGTGGTACTTTCATGGACCACAAGGTGGCGAGATAGTTTTGTGGGAGTTGAAGTGGAGACTCACTCCTGTGGGGTGTTGTTTTCTCTGCTCAGTCCACTGTGGTTAGAACTTGCACTTGTCATGAACCTTGTACAAAGTAAAGAACTGCATTATGGAGCTTTGAACAGTACATGACCGAGTTATTAACTTTGATATCACAGATAAATAAAAGCACGAGAGACATACGGCAGACGCAAACCGGCAACCTGATGAATCATGGGGGTGTGCTTTAACTACAATACTATGGAAAGGTCACATGACCTGATGACCTCACTTTTTTTCTGCCCCATAAGGGCACGTTTTTTTTCAAGAGTAGCGTCCAAGGAATCGGATCCATTAGCACAGGATCATGACGAATGGCCAGAGCACTCTGCCCCTCTTCCTAACTCGTACATCTCAACTTAACCAGGTCTGCCTCATTGGCTAACACTGGTGCCAGAGAAGGCGTGCTCCATTTGCACGTACTTGGCCACAATTTTGTACTTTGTTCCCTCAAACAAATTTATATTTTGTTAGCATGTTTATTATTTCGTGGCCAGAATTTCTTTTTTGCCGTGTCAGGCCTGTGGCTTCATACATTTGTGACTCAGCCCTGCATGTTTTGTTTCCCAGCGGTCAGTTGTTACTGCAGTACCAGGAATAACCACAGGCGCAATAAGCCAACCGGCTGGGACCACTGTTACTTCAATAACCATGAGCAAAGTAAGATCTCGTCTGGCCTGGCTTCGTAGATTAATAGTTTGAGTTTATAATCTATAATGTTTTTCAATCAGGAAACGATGGAGAATGTCAAAAAATGCAAGAACTTCCTGTCGACACTGATAAAGCTGGCG
The DNA here is from genome assembly GCF_027744825.2 of Synchiropus splendidus. Taxonomy (NCBI): domain Eukaryota; kingdom Metazoa; phylum Chordata; class Actinopteri; order Syngnathiformes; family Callionymidae; genus Synchiropus; species Synchiropus splendidus. Next base: position 3,465,767 of record NC_071339.1, read on the forward strand.
TCCACTGGGAAACAGTCGACAGAGACTGCAGCCACAGTGAGACAGCTGGTCAAGGACCTGCTCGTGAGTGATTCCTCCTCTGTAGTGCGCATGTCTAACATGACTGACAAAAGGAAGTCTGGACGAGTGATAAGAGGGAGTCTGATCAATGTTTGCATTGTATCCATCTGAGCAGGAGAGCAAGCTTGAAGCTGAGGAGTTCACCAGCAGATTGTATAAAGAGCTTAACTCATCCCCCCAACCTTATCTCGTGCCTTTCCTCAAGGTGAGCTGCTCCTCTTACCGTGTTGGTATTAAACGCTGACCTCAGTCGGAGCTGTGATTTGACGTTGTACCGTCCTTCTACGCAGAGAAGCCTTCCTGCCCTGAGGCAACTCACCCCGGATGCAACTGCCTTCATCCAGCAGAGTCAGCTCCCGCAACCCTCGTCGGCCTCCGTGTCTTCCACCGTGGCCACGCCCACCACAGTGGTCCTGGGGAGCCCGGGCCCTCGACTCAGCGTTCCCATCACCAGGCCGCAGCTCCAGCCCAGTGTTGTCAAACAAGGACAAACGCACACGCTGGTGATTACCCATGAACGTCGTAACCGCGATCCTCCTTTCTCTCCTGTGGCATTCTGATGTGTGAAACCTCTTCAGGTTCTCCAGCATCAGCAGCAGCAGCGGCCGATTATGAGACCCCCGGCTGTGTCCTCGCTGGCCATCCGAAACCAAGCTCCTGGACGCATCGTTTTTGGGCAGCCTCATCTGCAGTTGCAACCATGTAAAGATGCAAGCTCCACTTGGTCGAGCAGTTCATGGTTCCATTTGCCATTACTGTCCATCTTTCCTTCTCTGTCAGTTCCTGTGAGGCCAGACGCTGCAAACGTTGCGAGGATGTCGGCTGCTGCGTTGACTCCATTTCAAAAGAACAAGATCAAAGAGGCGGGCGGAACTTTTAAGTAAGAATATCCTGTTTAAACATATGATGGTCATGGATGTTATGCAGGCTCTGCGGAGACATTTTAAAATCATAACTTTTTCCTGACTTGTCAGTTTAAACGGCGTGAAGGAGAAAGGGCTGGCGTGTGTAAAACTGTACCCTTCAGTCAGTCACATGGGTTGCTAAACTGAGCCCACTCCGTTTCTCAGAGACGACGACGACATCAATGATGTCGCATCCATGGCAGGGGTGAATCTGTCCGAGGAAAGCGCCAACATCCTGGCCACCAACTCCGGACTCGTGGGCGCCGTGATGCGTTCCTGTAAAGATGAGCCTTTCCTGTCCCATGCTTTGTTGCAGAGGAGGATTCTTGAAATCGGTAAGGGTTTTTCGGCCGGGTCAAGCTACGCTCCCCTGTGAACTACAGGCTGATCTGTGTTGTAGGAAAGAGATTCGGGGTAACGGATGTCGGAGCCGAGGTGGTGACATTCGTCTCCCATGCCATACAGCAGCGGCTTCAGGACCTGCTTGAGAAGGTCACTTACGTGGCCCAGCAGAAAGTCGGCCCCTTCAAGGTGCACATTCAGTCATTGGGGATGATTCTGGTCCTGTCTGTGAGTGTTCACCCAGCAACTCACATGCTCCTGCTTCTGTTGCCTGCTGGCAGGAGGAGGACGACTATGAACAGACCAGTGATGTTCGTAGTCAACTCAAGTTCTTTGAGCAGCTTGACCTGTTGGAGAAGCAGAAGAAAGAAGAACAGGAGAGAGAGATCCTCCTAAAAGCTGCCAAAGTATGCTACACCTACACCAACAACCGTGTGTGTCGGTCGCATGCCTAAATTCATGTCTGATAGTCATAGTTGATCAGGCACATTTGCAAGCCTTTGAATGGAGTTTTAACTTGGATTTGACAGAGAAATTGCCTGTCTCTTCTCTTGCAGTCTCGAGCTCGACAAGAAGACCCAGAGCAGCTGCGTCTGAAACAGAAAGCAAAGGAGGTACAGCTCAGGAAGACTGGCTGTTGAGGTGCCGCACGGCTGATCCCGCCCCTGTCTCTGTCCAGATGCAGCAGCAGGAGCTGGCGCAGTTGAGACAAAGGGAAGCAAACATGACGGCGCTGGCAGCGATTGGGCCCAGAAAGAAGAAGAAGATTCTGGACTCTTCATCATCTGCTGCCGCACCAGAGGTGATTCTTTCATTGCTGTACGAGTTACTGGGTCTTTGCTACCTGTGAACGAGTCTTTCAGGTCTCCTTTTAAAGATGAACTGTTTGTGAATTAAAATGAGGTGAAAACTAGGGATGCTCCGATCGATCGATTTCAGTGTGACCGGTCACTGCTGATCACAACAACTGATCACATATGACAGCTGCCGCTCTGGTGTGTGATGCATCCACTCCTCCCTACTCCCTGCTCACTGTCTGCTGTGAAAGTCCTTTCAGTCTGTCATGTAAAGTGCAAACTTTCACAAATGCAGTGCACTCTCTGTCGGAGTCCCGCTACAAGCGGCCAGTATGTAAATATTTCACGGACATAGCAAAGTCCAGTGCACCATCTGCACCTTCACCTCCAAGTTGCTAATATGGTCCAATTGCTGTACGAATGAAATAGTAAATCAAATCAAAAGACATATTTAGCCTAAGCCTGTAAAGTCTGAACAACTGTGTGTGGTGCGGGACTTTTTTCATGCTAATAGCTTCAGTTTCGGATCATTCTTTGTTGACCTTGAGCAAAGGCTGCTTGTGTTTGATGGGAGGGGGAGGTTTTGCTACTAAAACAAGTGTCCGTCCCACTTTCTAAATGCTTCCACTCTGGGACCTAGTTAAGGGAAGTGGAGGGTATCTGACTGGGAGTCGGGATTCTAAATCGCACTGTGGTTGAGTGATCAATGACTACTTCTCCCCCCCTCCACATCCAGGGATCAGAAACAGGCTCCTCCGCGTCTGGTGGAGCTGGTTCTTCAGGCTCCAGACCGACCCGACAGCGCATCACACGCGTCAACCTCAGGGACCTGCTGTTCTGCCTGGAGAACGAGAGATTCACCAGTCGCTCGCACTTCCTCTACAAGGGCTTTCTCAAGCAGGTTTGACGTGGAGGTGATGGGAAGCGAGGCAGGTGGAGAGACCACCCCCTCCCACTGCTGCCACCACGAAAGGAGAGCATTGGCACATTTCAAGAATCACGGATCAAGCCGAAAGTAGCCAGGTTCGTCGGCCTCTCTACCTCCCTTGTCAGTCAGACCCGGTTCCTCTGGGCTTGCTGCACGAGGTGGACATGACAAATATTACATTTATGCACTGTAACACCCTTGTTAATGACCTTTTGAATTACTACCGAAATCATTGCAGATGTTTTAACCTAATTTTAGTGTGATTCTATAAGTCTAAATTAATGCGCACCCACGTAGTTGCCTTGGAAATATGAATAAGCCATACAGTCTTTTTCTAGCCGTCAAACCGCATCATCTCTTTTTAATCCTATTTATTTACTCAAATCATGAATTATTTATTAATTTCTAGCTACACCTCGGTCATAGATCGTGGAGAAAGGCTTTCATTCACTCATGTTCTCCTTTTGTTTAAAAAAAAAATTCCAAATTTCACGTTTTGTTCAGTGGACTAGAGCGTCTTGATGTTTTCTCACAGTTGACACAAGGAAGAAGGCGTCATTTTGCAAACCAAACGTTGATCTACCTATAGGTGATTTTTTCTCTCTCTTTGTCTATCAGCCAACTCCAAGTGTTTCTGCAGCAGCATTTTACCTGCGTTTATTTGCGCGTGCGTCCCTTTACTTCCTGTTGATCATGACTTGTGAAAGTAGTCTCCTGATGTATATTTGTAAAAAAAAAACAACAAAGTTTTACACAGTTTTTGTATAGAAGTGAGAATTTACCAATACATTATACAGAAAGATACTTTTTTCTTTAATGGAAATTTTAATAAATAATGATTTTACGAAGTCCCTGTGTGAAGCTTTGGGTGGCGGTGTTGCTTCCATGCCATTGTTGGTTGTCATCTACCTACAATTCAACCAAATCCACGTCCCGACTTCGCCGCTTAAACATCTGTGACGCCACATTAAGCAGTGTTTATCTGCTGCGTTTAACGCCGGCTCCGCGGGAGAGTGAAAACACGCACTCTCACATGCACCGATTGATTCTTTTGTAGGCTTTTCTCTTCTCCTCTCTCATCCCAGTGTGTGTGTGTGTGTGTGGAGCATCAGCCACAACAGCTGCCGCATCAGCTGCTGCCATTCACCACAAGCGAAAAGCAGAACACGACCAGAGCCGCTCCTCCTCGGGGTCGACAGACACGATGATTGGGAGCTGCTTTTCACCGTGAAGGGAACAATACGGACCCATCAATGGTGATGAGACCGGCGTCTGTTTTCTTGACTGGCAGTTCATCTAGTGACCACCAGATGGCAGCAGACGACTATCCAATCGTCTTGGTTTGTGCTGAAGAAAAGTTCTGTAACGCTCATGTTACTTCTTGGCAATAAACCCGAGGTTAGGTTTAACTGTGACCCGACCTTCAGTATCTGCTCGGATCCATCACGCTGTCCTCTCCGTGTGAAACAAGTTAATCCATGTTTAAGGCTCGACTGTTATTGTTGGCTCTTCCTGGCAAAGGTCATTGAGAAGCCAGAAAACATCCGTGACGGCGCTGCTGGGATCCGAATGAGAGGCTGTATATTGAGGCCCCAGCCGCCTCTCACTTCACTTGCAGACTCACCCCGGATCAGCCTCAAGCTCCTGCTCCATGGCTGCTACAGGACCGGATCACCCATGTATCCGCTGGGTCTCCCCTGAGAACTGAGCTGCTCACCATCTCCCTGAGGCCACCACAGACCCAGGGTCACAAGGAGCGTTTTTAACCCCATCTCTGCTCGTTCTTTTGAAAGAACACGACCTCCAAATGTTCCCTTTTATACCTCCATTGTTAGACGGTAGTGCTGGCTAAATGAGGCATAAAAGTCTTTGCATACATAAAGTATTGTTCCACATGTTTAAGTGAACATGTATCATCATGCAAAAATCTAATTGAAAACGATTGTTTTTATACATTTTTATTCCAAAAATGTTTTTCCAATGTTTTAAAATTTTCTTGGTTTTCTTGCAAAAAAAAAAAAAACAATGCGAATAGTGAACTAAGAGTTACTTTAAAATTAATTGGAATTATAACGGAACAAGGAGATTGAAAAATAAATACATCATTCTCTGATAGGAGATCAAATGCTCCCACACGGAGCTGCTCCGTAATCCACAAAGACATTCACAAGGAACCGTGACATTGGATTCTTTCAGCATCCTGCTCCCTTATAAACACAGTTTGGCGCGTTTTTGCCAAACTATTTGCATGAGCTTGGTGTTGTGGGACCCATCACTATTAGACGGTCAAACTTGAGTTTGTCCTGTGCAGGATTGGAGCCTGGCATTATGGCCCTGAAATAAACCTCCTACAGAATAAAAGTGGCGGAACAAATTCCTCAGTAGGTCAAAGATTCCTGCTGCACTCAGAGTTTGGACCAGAAAGCACAGCACTAATAATATCCGGGCCTTGTGTCGCGGTGAGAAAGAGGAGGCTGAGATAAAACCGGCTTTACTCCACGACTCGGGATCTCTCGCCGTCTCCCCATCCCTCGTGGCGTCTTTGTCTGTCGGCCGCGCTGATGCAGGTAAGGCCTCGTCCCCTTGTGCTTCAACCCGATCCAATATTTTTCCTGGTAATCCCGCCGCCTCACTCCTCAACACTGCTGCTCTCTCAGTGCTAAGTCCACCTAAGCTCCCTCTTGAGTGCCAGAGGTGGAAGCAGCCACAGGGACGGTGCGGTTGCCTAGTGACTTCTCAGTCGCTGCACCTGAGGATGTTGGGTAAATACCCTCAACTTTTGTCCGAAGGAACAAGAGAAAGTCACTGTTGCCTTGCATTGAAGGTAGGTGGCGCCCAATAGTTCCAGTCAGCGCTCATCTGCACCTCTTCGCTCCCCATCTGGAGTCATCACCTGGATGGGGCGGGGCTACTGTTTCCAGTCCGCAGGCCAACTTCTTCTCTTCTTTACTCCCAGTCGCCCTGAAATAAAGCGGCAGATTACCAACCTAAAACTGAAGCCTATGAGATTCTTTATCAAGGTTCGACGACTCGAATGAAGCCAGGGTTTACTCTCCTCATTGCGGGACCCGTGAATTCCACCGGATGGTTGCTGCGATCACGCTCGGGGCGTCTGACTGAAATCCCTCCGGGGAGACGCGGCAGGTTTGGATGAAGTGATGTGTCAGGCTGATTCAGCTGCCGTCATCCATTTACATCCAAAAAACACCGCAGCATAAAAGCCCGACCCTCCTGTCAGCAGCAAGAGTTACTGTCTCCTGCAGTCACGCTTCATTCGCCAGCCGTTTCCCCGTCGAATCATAATGGTTCACACTCCACTGAAACGCTGCGATCGGACTTGAAAATGACGCTCATTTGACATTCACAGGAATAAAAGTGAAAGTAAATCAGGCGGCGGCTGAACGACCTTAATATGGAGGTTAACTACATTTGATCAGGACTGGTCGCTTTTAGGACGCGATAAGTTGGACTCGTAGTACAGGGGGCGCTGGTGAGGACACGAGGAGGCTGAGCTGTATGACTCTGTATGACTGGACTCCACCCACATCCATTTGAGTGGCGTCTCTCTTGTCCCTGTTGAGCGAGTGCTGCAGCATGAGCTCAGTTTGCTGCTGCTGCCCCCTGCAGGTCATTGTCTTCTGACGCTGTACTGAGTTCCAAACGCTACAGGACGTGTCAACAAAAGTGGGGCTGTAACAGAAATAAGATGTAAATCATGTGACGTCTACATTAGTGATAGTCTCCTGAGACCATCCGGCACCAGTAAGTCATATATGCATGACTGTAGTTCAGTTCTCAAATGTTTTTGGGACCTTTGAAGGTGGCGGGTGGTGATGGGTAGATGAGGCATCATGAAGCCATGTCCCACTTTGGTGGCCCTCTTGGTTCAGAAATGATGTCTGTTTAGATTGAAACAGATGAGGTTTCATGACGCAGAACTGAAGGGTACATGAGGCTTCATGAAACAGTGTTGTGATTTTCAGAGGCCACCAGATGCCGCTGTCTGTTGCAAAAGGTTTGGACTTGAATCAATGAATTCAATAAAACTTTACATGATTTCTAAACCAAGAGCGCCATCTAGTGGCCTCTGAACACTAGGACAGTGTTTCATTGTTCAGTCTCATGATATCTCACCCACCATCACGAGGAATGGCTGTTCAAAGCCAAGCGATATAAAGCTAAAAGTGGCCATCGAGTGGCCTCTGAAAATGAAGGTGATATTCCATGAATCTTAATGCGAATGACCTGTCAACAACCATGAATAAGCAGCCACATTGCACTAATGAAAAACGCTGAGGACCCTACGAACGTGTTGCCCTCTTGAAAGACGAGACTTCATCTAGTTCTGGCAACTTTATTTGTCCCAGTTCTGTAATGTTTTTCTCTTTCAGTTGGACAGGATGCTACAGTCAGGTTCATCCCCCCGACTCCACCACCCATCCCTCCAAGACAAAACAGCATTATCCCAACACCCGAGATACAAAATAAAATAAAACTGGATCAAAAGAAAATAGTTGAATCCGTTCAAATTTCCAAGTCGCTACAAATGACACTGCGCTGTTGAGTTTGACCCCTGCTCTCGTGAGGGTTGGACAAATGTAAGCAAGGGGCTGGATCTAGTTCCAGACCAACACCTGCCATGGGTTGTTTAAAAAAAGAATTTTGCTAAGCGATAGAAGCAGAATATTGGATTTTCAGGGAGAAAATCTAAACGTCCAGTGTTCTGACCGGCGCTGCGGAGGCTCATTAGATCACGGGTCATCCCCACCACATCGGTCACGTGACCCGTCGCCGGCAGGTCAGCGCTGACTTGATGACTCTTTGGTTATGAGGTCGACCGAGGGAAGCGGTAATCCGTCGCGCCTTTATGGCCGGAGCTGAAATGGCTCTGTGAGTGTAGCTGAACCTGTGAGGTATCGACGCGGAGGTTAACAGCCCATTGGCCTCCTTAATAGAGCTGATTCAGGCCGGAACCAGCCGCGGGTCGGTGGCAGGAGGATGTCTCCATTGGTGGCGTTCACGGTTTTATGGTGGCGCTTCCGCACCTGTAGTTACTGCCCGGCTGTGTGGGACGTGCCCTTCAGCACAGCAACAAACAGGTGCCAGGTTTGGATTTACAGCAGAGGCATAGCACCTCACGGGAGGAAGGGCGTCGTAAACCAAGTGTGACTCTGCAGAGTCTGGAGCTCAATGTCGATGCTTGCTATCATTATAATGAACAGGAGTGTATGAGGCGTAGTTTTCAAACAACAACAAACTTTGTGGTCGGTGGCATCATTACATAAAGAGAAAAGAGGAAACATGTTTGTTTCGTTTATTGCCTTTTTAAGTAAAAACGTCCGACAAACTTCTGTTCCTCCATAAAACCAATTCCATCTTGTTGCTCAGATCATTAACTATATAGAGGATTTGTAGCCCTGATGTCACTGTCCTCAAGGATCCATGTTTTATTGAACTGGTGGTGGACAGATGAGGCTTCATGAAACACTGTCCTGATGTTCAGAGGCCACCAGATGGCGAACGTTAATGCGGATCTCACAGCCTGTGGTGGCGCTGTGGGGTCACTACTCCTCATCCCTGGCTACATTGTTCCTGTGCATGATGGAACCCGTAGCACCTCCTGCTGGAAGATCATGGAGACTGTCAAACAGGGCTCACTACCGCCCCCTGGACTGTAACTGGACGCCACCCACATACATTTGGGTGGTGTCTCTTGTCACTGCCTGATGTGGTCCGCCGGAGACTTCGGTGCTGGAACCGGAAATCGCGCATGTTTTAGCAACTGACGTTCACTGGTAAGCAAGCGCATGGGTACATGGTTATATCGCTCAAAGGTGATAAGTTCTTAAAATAGGTGACTTATTAAAATCGTTTTTTACTGAAAATAGTCTAGAATTTATCTGATATTATATATATATATATATATATATATATATATATATATATATATATATATAAATCTAGACTATTTTAAGTTAAAAAAAAAATTAAAAAAAATGTTCATTACCTTTGCGCAATATAAATAAATCCTGCATTATTGAATCAACAACATTTCAAGCTCCACCGTCCGTTTATTTTGTTGAATACAAAAAAAAAATAGAATATCAGATAAAAACATACGATTTCTAAATCTAGACTATTTTAAGTTAAAAAAAACTATTTTAATTAATTAAAAAAAATGTTCATCACCTTTGTGTGACATAAATAAATTCTGCATTATTGAATCAACAACATTTCAAGCTCCAACGTCCGTTTCTGTTGTTGGATAAAAAAAAAAAAAAAATGATATCGGACAAAAACATACGATTTCTAAATCTAGACTATTTTAAGTAAAAAAAAACTATTTTAATTAATTAAAAAAAATGTTCATCACCTTTGCGCGATGTAAATAAATCCTGCATTGTAGAATCAATAAACATTTCAAGCTCCACCGTCCGTTTCTGTTGTTGGATAAAAAAAAAAAAAAATGATATCGGACAAAAACATACGATTTCTAAATCTGGACTATTTTAAGTAAAAAAAAACTATTTTAATTAATTTAAAAAATGTTCATCACCTTTGCGCGATATAGATAAATCCTACATTGTAGAATCAATAAACATTTCAAGCTCCACCGTCCGTTTCTGTTGTTGGATAAAAAAACCCAAAATAGAATATCAGATAAAAACATACAATTTCTAAATCTGGACTATTTTAACTAAAAAAAAACTATTGTAGTTAATAAAAAATGTTTTGCGCGATATAAATAAATCCTGCATTGTAGAATCAATAAACATTTCAAGCTCCACCGTCTGTTTCTGTTGTTGGATAAAAAAAAAAAAAAAAAAAAAGAGGTGAAAAAGAAAAAAAAAAAAGATGTAAATGCTCGGCTTGCTGGAGTGACGTCTACATCAGTGATAGTCTCCTGAGACCATTCGACACCAGTGTACAAGAGCAGGACCGTAAGAAGTCGGGAATTGTTACCTGCTACTACTGCAGTGTTGGGCCACATGTCTTTCATCATCCAGCCTGATGCTGGGCTTCAGCTCAGTCTTGATGTCCGTCAGCTGTGCAGACATCAGCTTCTCTCTGTGTAACACGCTGCTGCACAGCAGGAGGAGATGGGCTCCATAAGAAGTCGCCGCTCCACATGCTGCGAGCGCCTGAGCTGCGAGCAGAGACCCACACTGAAGGCACAAATTCATTTGCTTGGATTTCACTTATTGCTCGCATCAGATCTGCTTTCTCCCATTCGTCGTTCAATGAATCCTTGTTGGCGCTGAACAGTCTCATCTACGCGCAGAACACAGTGTTTCTCAAGTCCACGTCCACACCTTCTTCATCTGCTTCTATCAGTAACTTTGGAGGCGAATTAAATGTGAGAATGCAGTTTGAAAAGAGACCTTTTCAAATGGCGAGGCTTTTCTTCTGTGGCAACAAAATGTGATGCTTCCACGGGTTGACAACACAGGAGCCTCGTGGGCCTTCATCTGCTGAAGCTCAGCGTGTGGTTTCTGGCTAGTTTCACCATATCTTTCACCTATTATTTCAAAACTCTACACAGACATGTAGCTACACAAAAGAAAAGAACATTTTTTACAGTCAGAGCAGATGTGAATTTGCCTTGCTCACGCTGATGTCCCCTGCTTTAGACCCGCTTTTGTTGTCCTGCTTCACACCGTCATTTACCTTCTCCGCCAAGAAAGTTTTCTTTTTTTGCTTTCAATACAAAACTTTTGAAAATGCAAATGTTTGCAGTTGGACAGGAACAACTGTGTTTATTTCAGGTGCAGGTTTCCACAGGCTGCACTGCTCTGTAATGACACCAGAACCACCTCATGTGGGCTAATCTTCAACAACCAGACGGAGTCACTTCAGTTCTTGACTCATCTGTGGAAGGAGAAACTTTAATTGTATCAAATCAGAGAAGGCGCTGGCTACTTGACACCACTTCAGAATAAAAAAGGGCTGGATAGAGAGAGAAAATACTGAATAGATGAAGAAACATTGAAAGAAATGAAATCAATGATTCTGCTGGCTTCTCCTCAAAAGTTTTATAAAACAGACACCAACACCGAAACAGAAACTTGCTGAAAAAAGCTTCATGAACAAGTCATTTTCCGAGCTCTGTAGGTGGCGCTGTTGGTTTGAAAATGATGTGAGGATGCATCGAACTAGTAGTTGAGAGATTATAGATCAGAGAGTGCTTTGATAAACGAGGCTTCATGAAGCTTCATCACCATGCAAAGTAAGCTTTGTACATGTTTCCATTGGAGAGGAGAGAGGCAGACGAAATCCAGGAAGTGTTGCTAGTCATGTCGCGCACATGAAAGCATCAGGGGCCAAGGAAATTTAAATAGATAATAAACTGAGAAAGTGTTGAAGATTTCTGCATTTCAAAAGACATTTGATCTCCTCCTTCAGGTTTCTTCAGTGCGGGGCGACGCTTGAAAACTGCAGAGGAGACGAGACGCAGAATACAGCCTCGTGTCCTTGGCTGTCGACTGGATGGTGTTTGAAAGGAATCGAGTAACTTGTATTTCAGTATGGATTCAGGACACACACGTATAAACTGATCCAAAACCATGAACCAGACATTCTCATCAAATCATATTATAGCAAAGTCGAACTGAAGGCTTCATTTGTTCCCTTGCAATGTGCTTTACTTACTTACATGCGGTTACGACGCTTCAAGAAACGGCGTCCCCTAGTGATGGGTGGGTGAGGTTCCATGAAACAGTGTCCTGCTTTTCAGAGGCCACCAGATGGCACTGTCTGCTGTAAAATGTTTGGACTAGAACAACGAATTCAATGTAACCTCACATCATTTCTAAACCAAGAGCGCCATCTAGTGGCCTCTGAACACTAGGACAGTGTTTCATCAACCCTGCAGTACTGTTTCATCAGGCCTCATCTGACCATCTGACACCACTTCACAAAGGTTCTTGAGTTTGGTCCTCTGCCATTGCTGGACCAACATACTTGTCATGACCGTTTCTTTTCCCCTCTTAAAAAAAAAAATCTCTATCCCCTCACCAATTCGACTCAAACTACGGGCCATAATTTGAATTGTAGAAAAGAGAAATATCTTTGAAAACAAGGCTGTTCCCTCCCAAAGCAAGTGTCTATAGACAGCAGACAATTAAAGGAGTGAAACAGCGGCCGCGCTGAAGAACTGTGCAGCCTCAGGCGAAAATGCCTTCAGTTTGAAAGCAACGTCGCCCAGACGTGGACGACACTCACATGAAGGTCCAGTGATGCCATCGTCTGCTGTGCCTGGCTTGTCCTGTGCATGCTGCAACACCACTAGATCCAAACAGACCGTTACAACATCAGTCACCACAATAAGGATTTGATGAACAATTCGCGATACGAGCCCTTATTTCTGGCTGGAGCATGAGCCTAAATGTGTTATTGTCCTTTAAGACCAACAAGAGTCCGGAGTCACCAACCTCCGTATGTTGTTGTTGCTGTCTGTCATGTTGGATAAATATCATCCGATGGTTCACACGCTCATACGTGCGGTGATGAATAATGGCTTCATACGAGTGACATCGCCCTGTGTGTAGTATGCACTGTCACCGGGGTCAGTCTCAGACAAGCCGATTGACTGGACTCTGAAGGTGGCGGGAGCTTCTGCGGCTCCTCGCAGATGTTGCGCAGGAACTGCCTCCAGTTGACGGCTCCGATTTCCTCTCCACGCTCACACTCCACAGAGACGCCGGGAACACGCTGTCTGTGCTGCCACTCCAGGATGCATTGCTCATGCAAGTGAACGTTCCAGTGTTTGTCAATGTGACGTGTGCCGACAAGCCACTGAATGTTCCCGCTGCTTCTGCTAGTTTGAGCTAAAAATTCAGCAGTCAGCAGCGTGAACATTCCTCAGGTTGGGGTTGGACCTGGCTCATTACTGTTTCTATGGCTCCTCTTTGGCTTCACTACAGACTATTCATTGATCGGGTTTCATGAAACAGTGTCCTGATCCTCAGAGGCCACCAGATGGCGCCGTCTGCTGAAAAATGTTTGGGCTTGAACAACTCATTCAATGAAACCTCACATCCTTTCTAAATCAAGAGCGCCATCTGTTGGCCTCTGGAAATTAGGACACTGTTTAAATCACGGTGCAATACTGTTTCATGATACCTCAGCTACCCATCACTACTGCCGACACTCCACTTTCCTCCCACATACCACAGACACACAATTGTCTGTAGCTTTGTGTGTGTGCAAGGGCTTCTGCAGTAAATGTGCTTGGGGATTGAATGAGTGGCTGTCCAGGGTGTCCCCCACCTCTCCAGTCTATGTGGCAGGGCTCATCATCTTCATCATCTTCATCATCATCAGGACTCCTGCGAAGGAGGAGGAGTAAAGAACTTTCCTTCTACTGTGCAACTGTGTGATGTTTGACTTGGTTCTTTGAAGAAAAAAGAAAAACATGGGTGGGGATCATGACAAAATGTTCAGTTGACAAGAGTATGACTGCTTCTCCAAGCTGCTCTACGAGCAGGAGCTCAACACATGTGACAGCAGAAAACACTGGAATCCAATTCCTGCTGGTCCCTTCCACAAAAGAGGCTTTCTCGCGACGGACTCAGATCAAAGGCCAAGGCCTCGCTCAAGATCAGCAGCAGAAACATATCGAGATTTGGATTTTCTAAATCGGCCTGATCTGCATTGAAATGACATCTTGCTTTAACTCTGTATAGGGACCTGGGGAGTGACTCAAACAAATCGGATCATGTATTTGTGAGCACAAAAGTACAAAATGATGAGGTCCATCACTGACCTCTGCAGAGGTGGAGACCAGGGCAGGCGAAGAAGAGAGCGCAGGCAGGGTGGACGGGTGGGGACGACTGACGTCAGATGAGGCTCATGGATCAACTATATGTGGAAGTGAAAAACACCAAAAGCATCTCAAGCAAAAATGATTTTAGAAATTGTCTGGCAGGACCAATACTGTGAATAAACATCACATTTGAAAATACTCCTCTGATGTCACGCGCGAGGGAGCGTGAATGTGAAAAGAGCTCAGGTAAAGATCAAACTCCTTCTGCTTCCCCAATTTAATCTGCATCCGAAAATAGCAGGAGGCTCCTGATGCTGTCAGCAGAACGTCAGCCAGCAGCGCCGGCCCGTCCTGGGCGGCGCCGCCGCTAAATAGCAGCATCGACACTAAACTGTGGGCGCGTGATAATGCGGCCCGCTTCACAAGCGGCGACGGCTGTTGTTGTTGATTGGACTGGGCCCAGCAGCCACCCCAGAGAGCCACGAGCTGCACGGCAGGAAATGAAAAAAGTCAGGCTTGCATGTGTTTGAAGAGGAGAACTTTATTTACAATACACAAGGCTCTGGCTGCGAGCCAGCAGCCCAGCTCTCAGTCAAGGCTGGGATTCTGTCGGCGCGGTAACTTCGCTCTTCAACCCTCATATAGTGGGAAGTTCTGCAAAAGAAACTTCCTTGGATGATACTCTTCAGCCTGCTGCCGAGGAAGAAGATAAAATGCAGCCAATTTCATCGTCATTTAGGGCGAAGAGGCCGACATTGAGAGATCATGTAGTGCTGGTCTGCCAAGAACAGACACACATGACTGGACCCTTTGTTCATGGGAGTACAAGTAACATCTGACTTACGACCTGCTTGGCTTACGTCCACCCGTACTTACGACTATGGCCAGCTTATTTTTTTTATTCAACGTCTAGCGCCGCAGCACGTAGAGGCCGGCATCGCGTACGACAGTTACGGCAGCACAGTATCCCAGCATCTCACTCTCACACAGCCATCTACCACTACAGTCGTACAGTGGTACCTCGGTTTTGGAATGGCCCGGACTTCGAACAAATTGGAGTTTGAACAAAAATTTAGAGATTTTTTTGCTTTAGATTTCGAACTAAAATCTAGAACTCGCACGCCCCCGAAAAAAGCCAGAAAACCATAACGTGCGCGGACCGATCAGCTGACCCACGACGTGCTTTGTTATTGTGTATAACGCAGCCTCTGTATGCAGACGTGTCCCGTTAGCTACATTTACTACTGTTTTTTCTTCATATTGAGGTGTAAAACCTTTCCTGTCTCCACACTGGACCGTGGTAGAGTGTCACAGGGGAGGTGCTGGAGCGCTCACTCCAGGGTTTGATGTCCTGTTGTGGGCTGGAGCTGGGACAGGGATGAGGCCAGTCTGGGACAGAGCGTGACTTGGTTTATGACTTTGTCACAGCCAAACTGCACAGAAGCGCACATTCAGAGCTGGACACGCACCGGGCACCTCTTCACTTCTGGAGAGACCTCACTCACTCGGCAACCCCTCCCACATGCAGCGGCCACACACATAGAGGAACAGCCACCTGCAGCAGACACTCTACATTCACTCCTACAAAAGACTATTTTAAGGCTTGGAACGCATTAGTTCTTTTTCCATTCATTGTAATGGGAACAATCGATTCAGATGTACCGAGGTACCACTGTAGGTGGTACCTCATCTGCCCTACACCAACCTTAACCCCAACACGAGCCGTGCTCATTCCTCTAACTCTAACCAACAACAACAACCTCAGAACAACCTCAGTCACGAGTGAGTTCGAGTGAGGTCTGATCCAGTTTACTGTCGAGGAAGTGAAGGCTTCCGTCACGTCTTTAATCCCTCTTTTCTTTAGGTGACTTTTGTTTTGACAGCGGCGCATGGTCCCCGCTGAGCAACAATCTCCCCCCTTCGCCCCCCTCCCACGATGCTGACCCTCTCTTCTGTCCCACTAATGACTTCTCCGCACGCTCTCACCTGCATCCTGCTGCCGCCACATTTTTCCTCCGGCTATCTCACTGCTGTCTCTCCGGGTGTCTCATTAAAGGCCCTCTATATAATGAGATTACGCCGCAGGGATTAATGGTGTGGCTAATTGATAGACACACAGCCGGAGAGGATTAAATTCCTTCTCAGTTCCCAGTGGGGTTTTTGGTGCTTTTGCTGACTAAATGAAATCACAGGGACACATGTGGTCCCTGACCATGGGAACTTCACGTCCTCAGACCGAATCAAAGCGCTGGGAAACCGTCCAGAATATTCTCGCTGTTGTGGACGATTTCATGTCACGAAGGTGACGTACGGCCACCTGCCTTGTGGTGAAGAGCCCTTGGTTTTTTTTATTTATTTATTTATGAGTTACTTCTATTACTATTGTTTATTTTTATTCATTTATTTTTTTCTTCATTTTATCTATTTTTATTGGTAATAAAGCTTTTTCTGATTCTGATTCTGATTTTGGATGAAAAATTCATCCAGTTCTCAGCGGCTTCCTTTTAATGTTATCGTCCTCTCATCGGGGGACTGGAATATACCACATTTACCGCTATGGAGGGGCGGATACACGTGTTGGGAAAGATCGACTCTGTTGTTGTGATTTTCATTTGCAGTAGCATAAACAATACTAATAATTACAAGGTAATTACTTAAAAAAAAAAAAATCCGTGAACATTTACATTTTCCAGAAGCTGCCGTACCTCGCCATAGCCAAATAACGCCGCTGTTCCAAGCAAGTATCTGTCATTAGTTCAGCACATAGCAATGAATTTGTCCCACTCTCTTGGGGTTCACACCTTTATGGACCTCGGGACGAGAGTAGGGCACGACGTAAACTCTCCACCCCAGGATGCAAGTTGCCCTCACCAAATGGCTCTATTCAGCATGACACCATCTGCTCATCCTGAAAATAAACGGTGGATGAACACCTGACCATAAACACAGTGACCATCAGTGACATTTGCAGAAACTATTGGGAAGCACCAGCTGAGGCTGGCGTGTGCAGTCATGAGGCGTCTGGGTCAGTGGAAGTGGTCCCTTCAGCATCACAGCCTGCATGAGCCCTAATGCTGGATTGTGCCACAAGGGTCCACCTCCAATCAGAACCTGATGAGACGTGGTGGCCCATCACCTAGTCATCGCTTCGCTGCCGCTCTCTCATTGGACCCTTTTTTCAGCGGCAGTAAAAGCACTGTAACCATGTAATGTCAAAGGAAGCCGACACAGGGAGCCTTTATGTGACAGCGTGATGCTTCAAAAAGTTGATAAAGTTTCCACTAAGGTGAATGAACCACATCTAATGGTGAAGTATGTTTCCTACTTGAACAATAGTACGTGACCGCCACTGATCGCATACTGTACGTCCATCTGTTCTTTACGTCGGTATTGCTGTACACCAATGTATCCACCGGGGGAGCAACACACAGTCAAAAGTTTATGACAACCACAAACTCCAAAACAAACAGGACAGCAGTGGGAAAAGTATTGATAATGTAGCTCTTGCGCAAAAAACAAAACGGCAACACTGCCCCCACTGTTTCTGGTGGTGCGGCTCTGTTAAGTCTGCATCCATAAGCTTTGTGGGAACGTACGGAAATACGGACGAAATAAACGAAAAGCACGGGCGGAACCCTACGTAAATACATTCGAGACGAATCATTTCTAGACCAAGAGCGCCATCTAGTGGCCTCTGAAAAGTCATCAACCTTGCAATACTGTTTCATGACACCTCATCTTCCCGTCACTATTGCTGGTTAAAGTCTTGTGACCCCACCACCACGATTGATCGATCTATATCCAAAATGTCAAACCCCAAAAACACAGTGTGCCTCCTCCATTGCTGCCCAAAAGGCTGAAGGAATTCTCCGGAGGTGACCATGTTCAGTCAGGAATACAAATTTTATTTATACTTGCAACTGTTGCAGTGCATTACGGGACTTGCTGCATGATTGCTATGGACGTGGAACAACCGGGACAGATGTGGTCTGCCGGCCTCGCGTTCGACACGACTCGAGTCATCTCCGATTTCAGGCGAGACAAATGAGCCACGCGTTGGCTCCCAAGAGAAGCCACACATTCAAAACATGTCATGTTTATTTTGCTAAAGCACACGTCCAGTATGTATAGGAATGGATTCAAGTCCATCAAACAACTACGAGCAGGCATGTGTGACCCTTCTCTCATCCGCAAACATGGAGGACCAAGTCTGTTGGAGACGACGGCGAATGTGTTGAACATATAAAGTAATAACAGTTAAAAAAAATGGTGAAATGAAAGAATAAAATTGGGCAGGAATTTTACAAATGGATGTCCAATAAGCTCAGAATGGTGTGGGCCTCATTTTTTCTTTTTTTTTTGCCCAGGAGAGCCAGACAAAGAGCAGCAAAATTTGATGTCACCAATACGTAAAAATAGGTATCTTACAGTAGTTTTATTGTCCAGGTGGCTTTACACAGACTATGCTCATATATCAGCTGACTATTTTCACATTCTTACAACAGAGTAATAACAAGTGCTTTGAGTAAAACATTTGGGGAAGGAAAAAATAAAACATGCACTTTTTAATACTTTAGTTTGGTCTATAAAAAACGGGAATGTTCAAGGCGACAAACACGAAAAAAAGTCTGTTTCCTCTTTCCATTTCCAGTTCCTTTTTTCATGATGACTCAGATCATGCCGACAGAAGCTTCACCGCAACACGAAACCAAACAGGGCAGGCAAGCGTCTGAGGACGACGACTCCCGAACGCACGGGTCCTCGACGGGAAGGCAGGCATTCTCCACCAAACCAGAAAAATCCCAGGGTGTAAAAATGGTCTCACACATGACGTCGAACCGAGCGGATCCTTGGGGAGGACGGTGTGTTCGCTTCAAAACAACGATTGGCTTTTTCTTTTTTTAAGTAGGTGATTCTGATAGTCTGCCCATGTTGTTCCGCCTTACTGGGGAGGGTCTTTTGCAGCAGTGTGTGGGTGGGGGGGGTGAGGAAGGGGAGTGACAGGCAGGGCTGGTTAGATGAGTGCAGGGGGAGAAAGTTCCTCCGCTGTACAAATGGCCACGGATCCTGAGATAGCAGGAGTCTGATACAAAAACACACCACAAAAGGCACTTTATAAAATGACAGTGCTTCTGTTCTAAGGAAATTCAAGTCGACAGAGTGAAAGAAAGTCGCCCCCTCCCTCCCCTCCCGGATAAACAAAAACATTCTCTTCAGTGTGAGACTAAAGCAAGAGATGGTTTTTGTTTTGAACAATCGATCAAAGCACAATTTCACGACGCGCATCTCCCACGACCGCCTTGATTCGTCCCCACAGCGTTTGGGGTCCAGCGCGGTGAGAGAACAACAAAAAGGAACGTCACACTACAAACTCGCCATTGAGATGTATAAAGCCAGAATACAGTCGCAGCAGAGCTCACGTCCGTCAGCTGCTGGGAGCGAACAAACGGGTCCACTCGTCCGGGATCTGTGGTGGCGTTACCTGCCACACCCCCATCCGTACCCCCCCCCCCGCGGCTCCGGTCTCAGTCGTCCTCGCCGCCTCCGTAGAGGTCGGCCAGCTTCTTGAAGCGAGGGCCCCAGTCATTGAGGTAGTCGTAGTCCTGGTCTCCTGAGCTGGTGGAGTTGAGAGAGCTGACGGAGCCTGCAGTTGAACCACTGCCCTCATAGTCGAACACCAGCAGGGAGTCGTAGGGCGGCGCTGTGGGGTCATTGTCTGCTGCCCTCAGACCCTGAGGATGCAAACAAGAAACGATGAGGCCTCCAGTCTGCGCCGCCACTACGGCTCTGCCATGATATGACCTCCTCCCTCGTAGCCATCTCCATAAAGCTCAGGCCGTAAACACGGTATATGTTTGGCTGTGAACATTTAAATGGCGATAAAAGCCTTTACAAGAGTCTGTGATGTCGCAGGAAGTCTTGTATCAGGATTAATGGAGTGTGAGGTCAAAACTCATGGAATCAAAACACCCATGTGACGTCTTGTATCCGAAACTCTCAGTGCCAAAACGTTTCTAAACTTAGTCTTAGTCATGTGCTACTATATTTTTGCTTCCATGACAATGTTGTTTCACTTTCTTTTTCTTTTTTTAAAGTCATATTATTGTGTATCTAATGCATTTTTTATGGATTTTTCCAAAACCAATTTCTTGTCATTTGTATTCATTTGTTTTCATTAAAAACCTTAAGTTGTAAAATACATTGAAGTTCTTAGGTCTTTGCTCTTATTGACATCTCAAAAATCCAGTGGGATTATTGAGAATTCTCACTTTTTAAAAGTGTTTATTTTCACACATATTTATTGATTTACACATCGTCTGCATATAAAATAACAATCATCATTCAGTTTTTTCATTGAATTTAATGATACACGAAAACAACTTCACAAAACTTCTTTATTATTTTTTATGATTATGTACTGCCCTTTTTAGACAGATGTCCTGATGATTTCCTGTCCCTCACATTCATTTATTGTTATTCAAAATCACAAGTGAAAAAATGCATTTCCCTTGTTATATTCAGCCTAGATATGCTCTTTGGTTTGGCTTTTATTGAATGAATATTGAAAACAATTATTTACATTTTTCACTTCTTAAAAGTGCTTGTTGACATATATTTATTCATTTATATATCAACTGCACATAAAACAATCATAATGTAAACATTTTTTTTCCCAAACTGATCCATTTCTTTTTTTTAAAGTACAGCTTCATGACACTGTTTTATTTTTCGTGATTATATCACGCCCTCTCTCGACCGTGCTAGAATAAAACATGGGCCCAGTGAGAGTACAATGGCTCACCCACATCCAAAAGTTTTACAAACAAAGCCACCATCAAGTCACCAAAATGATGGGAGTATAAATAATGATAATAATACAGTGCAAGCACACAATAATGTAATGTGGACCTACGTCGTTGATGAAGTCTCCTATGTCTCCAGGGTGAGGCAGACTGGGTCTGACGGGGAACTGGGACTCTGGGATGACGGGCCTCTCGTCCACTCTGCGCACCCCGGACGGCTTGTTGATGATGTGGTCCAGAGAATCGGGCTGCTGCAGCTGGCTCAGGTCATAGTCCTGGAGAACAGCGGAGTTGAGAGAGCGGAACTCTGCCAGCGCCGCAGCTGCATGTGGCAGTGTGATCATCGAGTCAAACAGTTCAGTGACACACTTTCCCCGCACCGACTTGATACGATGATAAAAGAACAGAAGCCATCCTCCCGAAAGGTTAAACAAAAACACTCTGGATGACATTTGATGTTAAAAGGCTGATGATGTGAACTGTGTGTGTGGGAGTCGTAAAATGTAAAACAAAGATCGTAGCAACACACATTCCGATTAAACCAAGATATTAAACCGCGGCAGAGGTGAGGGCTGTTATTTCTTGCGAGTGTAAAATTAGAGGCGGCCAGCGTTATTTATGGGAGAATAAAAGCCTCGGGAGCGAGGAAGGCTGCCTGACCTTCATGTGTCTGCCCTTGTTCCTGCTCTTACTCCAGTGTTTTTGTCACCTAAAGTGCACCTCGTGGTGTCAGTGCTCCATCTACCTGATCCTCCTCGCCGCCTCCTTCCTCGTCGTACTTGAGGATGTTGTCCCGGACGTCGTCCTCGGGGTCGATCAGCAGCGGTTTGGCCTGCCTCTCCTTCTCTCTGCGCTTCATCCACACCACGAACAGGAGGACCAGACCTGTTTGGAGAGAGCAGGTGAGTTATTGTCGCGGGGGAGATTGTTTTCGCGACTTGTCTTCAGCTCCACATGTATGGAGACCTTCCTTTGCTTTCAGACTGATGATCTGCTGTTTGCCTTTTCAGCTCACTTATCCAAGACCTTCGTCTGACTGTGAGTCACTGACCATCAAAGCCATAACATCATGTGTTTTCCTGCATTCAGGGGTGTTCTTTCCTGCATTAGAATTTATTCACAACACATTTATTACGATTGTATTTGATTTGTTTTTACTATGTTTCATAAAGTGCATAAACATTTTCTTAATTTTGTTGTGTAAATTTAAGGGGAGATACATTCTGACAGACAATAATCCAGTTTAACTCGTCGGCAGATCAGAACTCCTCAACAAGAAAGCAGGAGTTCAACCAAATGCATTTACCCTGACATTCTTTGGCACTTCTTACTCAAACAATCATTTTTACACACCTTTTTATCTGCTGTCTGACCGTCGCTGCAGTCATGGAGATCATTTTTATTCATTTTTGGAAATGTGATTTGTCGGTTTTCCTAATGGCACCTTTACATTTGGGAATTTGATTCCGTTTTTGTGCTTGAGCTTTTCTTTTTGATCATTGTTTGCCCTTCAGGGCTCAGAATGTTTGGACTCTCAACACAATAGTCGCACAAGTTTCCTACCTTTTATAGAAACCTCTTCCGTCCGTCTCCATCACTTCTTAAATAGTTTGGGATTCATATCAAACAGTGCTGTCTAGTGGCGGGAGGTTGTTAGTAAAGGGTAGTTGAGGTTTCATGAAACAGTGTCCTGACTTTCAAGGGGCCGCGAGATGGCGCTCTGGGTCGATGGTGTTCACCGAATCATTGAATTAGCTGTTCAAGTCCAAACAGTGTACAGCAGACAGCGCCATCTGAATACCAGGACATTTCATCATTGTTTCATGAAGCTTCATCTATCCATCACTACTTCAAATCATTTCTACACTCTTAATGCTTTACTGAAGATGTAACGCATGTTCAGAATCGTGTGGCAAAGTCATTAAAATATAATAATTTGTGGACTTAACTTGCTCCAGAACCCTGAAACAAAACTGTATCCCTGACCACAGTGTACAATGCCATGACCAGTCCAACTCTTATCTCACAGTTAGCAGCTTACAACACACTGGAAACAATGTTATAAGTTGTTCGGCATGATGCCAAATATTCCTTATAAATGCTCTGTGATAGATGAGCCTTTGCTGTGTGTAGAGGGTGACCGGCGCGCCTCCACTGCACCAGAACCTACTGAGCAGTATGATGATGCAGATGAGGATGCAGATGATGGCGCCTGTGCCCAGGCCGGCGGCCGCCACGGCTCCGGTGGCGCTGCAGTCTCCGTTGTCGTCGCAGGGACACACTTTCATCCTGATCATGGAGCGGTTGGACAGCGGAGGATTCCCTGAGTCGGACACGATGACGGGGATGGTGTAGACGCCGGCTTCCAGGTAGGAAATCTTCAGCCTCAGCTGAGCGTAGTCACCTAGATGAAGCGGGTGATGGAGCACAGCGAGGAGACACTGAGAACTGCGGAGAAGTCACTTCAGGACCTGGTGTGTGTGTGTGTGAACATACTGCTGAGCGATCGCTCTTACGTGTGAAGAGGCATTAAAGACATGAAAACACAGCACATAACCTTCAGCGTCTATCAGTCAGTGGAGCTAAGACAAGAGGCTCAGTGGGAGAAGAATCCAGGAATGTGATCAGATTTGTCCTCAAGACAACTGCTGTGACACATCCATCTGGCTGGATGAGGTGACAGATCGGCTGCTCGGGGGACGGAGAGATGAATGGATCTCATTTGTCACGAACATAAGATCGTACGTCAACACTGGCTGACACCTGAGTCTCTCGCTGTGACTGTTGGGAGACACTTTCTAACAGTTGGATTTCTTTTTTTAAAAGCAAAACCCCTCCTGAGAGCTGCCGTCTCGTCCTCTGCAAACAGACGTCCCATGTGACTGGGTTAACCATGTGATGCTCTCATATATTTTTCCAAGTGAAAGTTTATTCAGTCTTTGCTTATGAGTGATGTTTTTATTATTTCATCCTAATATATGTGAACCAAAATATATAATAATATTTTGATATACTCTCCAAAATAAATATTTTGGATAGAACAAAACTCTACATTTTATATTCCGAGGATCGGTGTAAACAGGCATCCGTGTCTTTCTGTTTAGCTGTTTCGTTTACGTTGAAACATTTGCTATTCTTCTGTGAATACTTGATAGATGACAGACAACTTCAGAAACAACGACTCTATACTTTCTCTTAGAAACTCCATTGAAGCTCAAAATGTAGCTGCACTCCTCCACTGTTGGCCTGAAATCAAAAATCTGTGTCCACTTGTACACTTTTTCAGCCTCAAGCAACACAAGATTTGTGCAAAAACTGAAAGTTAGTGTGTATAAACAAGATGTCTAAGGTGGAGCAGGAAAAAATTATTTTCATCCGACCGTTGGTGCGTCACAGATAAATGTTTTTCTCCGGTATTGTAGTCCCACTTGTGCTCTCACGCATGGTGTGCACAGAAAAACTGTAGCATATTCAGAATGTGAGCCTGGCAAACGCGCAGCCAAATCGGGGTTTCGGCTCCATTGACTGCCATTATAAATGAGGAGCTGCTCGACAGGAAAAGAACCCCCGAAAAGTTTATCATTTTGAACTCGCCATCCTTCGCAAACCGTTCACCGTAGAAACACAACAACTGGGTCAGGAGCGGAAGACAGCCCGAGGATTCTCACAGTCTGCTCATTCTTGCTGTATCTGGCACCGTGTTCGAGATATCGCGTGTTGGAACCTGGCTTGAATCTAGGGGAAAGGTCACAGGCTGTAGTTGGAGCAGCTCCATTCATCAGACACACAGAACTTCAGGTGCGACACAGAGCATACGCACAGCAGTTTGTTCAGAAATGGTGTTATCTAGAAACAGTCTTGAGTTCGCTCCCGATGGATCAGTGAGAGTCGAGCAGGAATCCGAATGATTTGGCCCAAAAATTGTCACAGAATCGATGCGCTGGGGGGCAGGATTTGGCCGCCAGGCCTTGAGTTTGACACCTCATGTACACCATTTTTCAGGCGCTGGTTCTGTCGTCCTGTTATTTTGATTTGACAGTGTGTGATAATATTCCATCCTTCATTATAGTTTAAACTTGAATATTAGTTTAACATTTGCGAAGTTGTGAAGTATTTTACAGATTTAAATGTTTCTTTTTTCTACAGTGCAGATGTTTCCAAACGTCATTCATTAGAAAAAAAATAGTCATAGTAATAGTTTAGTACACCATTAATTAAAAAAAAAAAAAAAAAAAAAGTCCACCATTATGTTTATAAAATTTTGTAGTGACATAGAAATACTATAACTTCCCAGATTCAGTTTCTCTCCCATGTCAACAGAGGAGGATTTGACCTTCTTGCCCTCTATATTTGGATTTTACCAGTGATTGTTCCCATCTATTTCTTCATCTTCAGTACTGTTACTTTCTGTTATGCAAGCACCGGGACAGAAACAAACATGTTTTATTTTGGGAAGCGTTTTTGGAAGATTTGAAAATGCTTTGGAGCTATGCAGCTCGCTTTGTAGTCCTGTTGGACGGAGAGTCAGGCTGGTGGAAATGGAGGGATTGGAAGTCCGAGACATCAACTAAGAAACTGAATTAAACGGCAGGATAAATGACACAAAAATCACAACAAATTCAGTGTAAATCAATGTGGGTTTACCGTTGAGTCTTGTGATCGTCCAGTTCCGGCGGATGCTCGCCGGGAAGGTAGGAAGCTCGAAGCCAAAGGGTCCCACATTGGGGTCTGCGTCGGCGTCAGTGGCGGTGAGGTTGACCTTGGAGTTGAGGCGAGCGCGCTGGCACACCTGGGCCTCCTGGGGAACCAGCACCGGAGCGTTGTCGTTCACGTCAATCAGGTAGATCTGAAGAGTCCCTGTCCCGCTGGCTTGAGGCGAGCCTTGAGAGGAGGAGGAGACTCATGTTAAAGGCCGACAGGGAAACATGAGGAGGAGAGTGACGACAAGCTGTTTTCACAGCAAATGTCTGAGGGCTGTGATGCATCGGCAGCAGCTAAAGGATTGAATAAAATTGAATATGAAGACCAGGATGTTCTGTCTTCTGCTTCTAGGACCTGGCTGTTCTCTGAGCCAGACGACTCTCACACAAACAACGCTGCTCGCTGCACTTTGAACAGCTCTAACCTGTAACTTTTAGCGCACGAATCCACCATTAAATATTTACAGAGATGCTCCGCTAGTTAAAGCGCCATCACCCTACGAGCAGGAAACAAGACTCACAGTGTCGAGTTTGGTGTAAACAAGTGAGCTTGATTGGGTTTTATTAATGTCCCGCTCTCTTTTAACCAGCCGCTCAAGTGTTTCAGCTGTTGGTTAAGAGGGTCACAGTTCATTACCAGCCGTGCGTAATGAAGATGGATCTCTCAGTCGCCAGTCAGGATCTTTTTCAATAACACTTCGAACAACAGGACGAAATATAAATGTGAATATTCACAATATGTCAAAAATGTGAACTGCTGCAGTTACACTTGCGATTCATTTTCTTTCACCTCCCTCACTGAGCGGGCGCTGAGCCACAGTGCATCACTTCTTCTACTTTTTCTGTGCGATTTAGTTTGCATTTTTATTTCATTTTACTGTTTTTGGAGGGGGGGTCAGATTGGCGACGGTGAAGGCAATGGAGAGACAAAAGTTGTTTTCTGATCCAGCA
The DNA here is from genome assembly GCF_027744825.2 of Synchiropus splendidus. Lineage (NCBI taxonomy): Eukaryota > Metazoa > Chordata > Actinopteri > Syngnathiformes > Callionymidae > Synchiropus > Synchiropus splendidus. The sequence continues at coordinate 3,492,018 of NC_071339.1, forward strand.
TGAAATAGTCCACAAGACGTGCAATGTCTGTGAATTTGAAACATACATTCTGAAGCAGTGATTTTTGACCAGCATCAAAAGCTATTTCACGTTTTCTGTGATATGCGGTAGCATACTCGGTAGCTGGTGGAGTGAGAGCATGTGGTGGGATTCTGCTGTGATGTCATGACGTTTGTTTTGTAGTCCAAATAATGATGTACCAGGCCAGAGGTGGGCAATTCAATTTCCTAAAGGGCCACATTAGAAACTGTCACGGTTGTCAGGGGCCATCAAGCCATAAGAAAGACAGCGATGACTACACGACATGATGGAAAATATCAAAAATATATACTCAAGTAACAAGGACAAAATGAACATAAAAGGGATTAAATGCAAATATGTCATGAAACCTATTGAAATAGGTTGTTTTATATGCACTTTTTTTTAATATAAATCAACATAACAATGGACCAGACGTTCAAGATAAAAAAGGCAATTTATTTCAAAATATATTTTCAGTATTCCTTCAACGTATTTTGAGGAACAAGGAAAAACACAAAAATGGCCAATGAAAAGAAGAACATTTTAGTCTTAAAACAAGAACATGCTATATTTACTGCTGAAGTGGTGGTGGGGACTAAAACAGAGAACAAAAAAGGCAGAAAAGGTAAAGTTTTAGTCTGACGTCAAGTGGGCCACGAAAATAGAGCAATTGGGCTGCATACGGCCCCCGGGCCGCACCTTGCCCTGGGCTGCAATAGATCATCCTTGAATCGGAAGGTTGGGCCTTGTTGGGCTTGCAGCTTCGACCGCACCACCTGAAGCCCAGCCAGCCACATCTCAACAGTGATGTGTATTCTTCTGTTTAAGCGTGACGCTAATGTTACGGGCGGACGTTTGTTCGTCATCTACTCTACAGACATATTGTAGTTTGACGTCATCATCTGTGGTTGCTCCCGGGCCGAGGGGAAGTGTGAAAAATAGCTTGGTAAAAAACAGGTGACTCCTTCTGTCTATGAGCACAGACATCTTAAGGCATCTTTTAAGGAGCAGGAGACATTTTTAGGTCCAACATGAAGGTACTCATGACCACGTGGAAATGTAAGCGGAATCATTTCCACATCTCTGATAATAAAGAGCCAAAAGCTTGTATTGCATTTGATTTCTAGGCGCCGTACGTCTGAACAAGTACGCGCACATACGTGGGCTCCATGTTTGGATGGGTATTTCCGAACAAAGGATGTCAGAGTCTTCCTGCTCCTTCCACTGCGGAGCATCTGTTTCACTTGAGAAGACAGTCTCGCTCCGCACGGCAGAACAGATGCAGCAATACGGTGGCCTTGATGATCAGCAGCCGAACAGCTTGTTCACACACTTGCAGGCAGCTGAAGTCAATTACGCAGCGGTGCCGTTTACTCCTGGAGCTCATCCACACTTTGGAGCCTGTAACTCCGTGTATCAGCTATGTAAAGGTCTACTGCGGCGGACTCCAAGGTCCATCGACCGACATGTCGGTTATGATTGGTCTGGAGCTTTGTTGCTTCTCACGCTTCGCTTCAGCGGAATAAGTAAAGAGAGATTCAATCAAAGTGCAATATATCCCGCCGTTGACACTGGAGAACACAATCAATAGACAGTCAACACTTGGAGCTTAAGTCAGAGAGCCTGAGGGAAAGTCATATTTCACTTGTCTTCACAGTCCCTTCTGCCCGCGGCTCCATAACCTCCCTCCCACCACTGGCCTTTGTGTTCATCGAGGAGTTCAGCTGACCCTCCTGCTTTCACCTATTTACATGCAGTGCGTGATGCACAGCTTTGAAAAGAGGTGTCCACCCACTGACCCGCCCAATGACTCGCTCCATCTGGTCAACAAGGAGGAGACAAACACACCCAACTCAAGCGCGAGCTTCTTTCTCCTCAACTGTGCTTCATAACTCCTCTGCAGGACGGATATGAAAGCACAAGCATGTGGGTTGAGTGATGCTATTTTGACACCCTCACCTGACTTGTAAAAAGAATTGGTCAGTGTGCGCAGTTCAACTGTGTTTTACACAGATGGTTAACCCTCCATAGACGACTGAGTTGGGCCCACCAAAGGTCATCGCGGATTAGTGTAGTCACGGTCTCATGAGGCTTCATGAAACAGTGTCCTTATTTTCAGAGACCACTAGATGGCAGTCTCTGCTCTAAAATCTTTGGATTTCAACAACAATCTCAATGAAACCTCACATGATTTTCAAACTCAGAGCGCCATCTATTCAGCTCTGAAAAACAGGGAACTGTTTCATGATGCCTCATCAGCGCATCACTGCAACACAGGGGCCACATGTGCACCTAAGCATGTACTAATGCGGCCCTCGTGTGGAGTGATGGGTTGATGAGGTTTCATGAAACAGTGTCCTGATTTGTTTTCATCATATTTTAGCAACAAAATGCAGTTAAATTTAAGTCTTTTCCTTTTGTTCCGTCTTTTGGCTCGACAGCCTCTCACCACGGTGACAATGTATCGTGTGGCCCCGTAGGAAATTTAGCAAGCGTTACGCTGGCTACTCCAGTCCAATAACACATTGGAGCGATTAAAAAAAAAAAAGAATTAAGCACCAGAAAATCTCACCTGTTGACTAGTGCAGAAGCCCAAACACCCTAAGAACCAAAAGCAACGGCCGTAACGAAGACTTACCCGACTTACCATTGTCGAATGCCAGAAAAGTGGCCTCGTACACATTGTCTCTGACATACATGGACTCCCGGTCCAGCATGGCCATGGTGGTGATCTGACCGTTGGTCCTGTTGATCTTCAGCCAGTTGGCAGGGTCGGATAGCTTGGAATACCTGGACACACAGACACAAGCAAAGAAAGAAAGAAATATTCACGACATGATGACAGCTTTGAACTCATCGTTGTTTTATCACATTCAAATCTTTTTTATCTTTTAAAAATGCTCCTTTAAGTTCTTTCATTTTTATTCATTATCATAAATACTTTGTATTTTTACTTGGTCATAACTGGCATTTGTCGCCTTTGCAATTGAGCGTTGACTAGCTGTGCTTTTTCACAAGTTCTGTGTCTGCATTTCATGATTTTTGTTTACATATCATTGCTGATATGACCATCACTGCGCTTCTGTTAAAAGTGGTTGCATTTTTGCTTCATGTGTTTCTTTTGGGCTTCACATTTGTGCTTTATCGATATTTTTATCTGCGTATTTGTTGGTGCATGTGTGTCAAGAGAAATTCTAAATCTGGCCATTAAAATGAAAAAAACTTTTTCCCACCCAATAATGACCGCAACTTCAGCCGACAAACATCTAGAAGAAACAGCCTCTGCTTTACATAGCAGCAGATTGCTAGCATTAAAGAGTGACCACCTGAAGTCACGTCCTCTCCAGCTGTGTGCACTTCTGAATATGCTGCTGTTTCTATACACACAACGAAAGAGACAGCTGTAATCTGAATTGAGTAACAAGTTCAACAGTCCAGCATCACATATCCCAGTTGGAAGGTGGGAGAATTCTCACCACTCCGAGTTTGCTGTCCAAGATGGCTGTCGACAGCGAGGCGGTCTCCTGTAATACTGTATATTCAGCTTCTTCCTAATATTTCTTCCTCTAAATCAGTCAAATATACAGTATTGTTTGATGCATACAGAACTGTGTGATTTCAAATGTTCATGCTGTGTATGCAAACTACAATGTGGACCATCCTCACAGCGGCTGTCGCTAGCCTGGTCATTTATGGTGTGTCTTCCTTTGGTAACTGGATCCCGCTGAACTTAGCTGTGAAGATCCCAGCTCTGACGTCCCACTTCCGAGGTAAAAAAAAAAAAAAAAAAAAGGTCTATTCCAGGGTACTAGAGAGGAGACTTCGGCCAATAGTCGAACCTCGGATCCAGGAGGAACAGTGTGGTTTTCGTCACGGTCGTGGAACACTGGACCAGCTCTATACCCTCCATCGGGTGCTCGAGGGTTCATTGGAGTTCGCCCAACCAGTCCACATGTGCTTTGTGGATTTGGCGAAGGCGTTCGACCGTGTCCTTCGCGATGTCCTGTGGGGTTGCTCCGGTAATATGGGGTACGGGGCACTCTGCTAGGGGCTGTCCGGTCCCTGTATGACCGGAGTAGGAGCATGGTTCGCATTGCCGGCAGTAAATCAGACCTGTTCCCGGTGCATGTTGGCCTCTGCCAGGTCTGCCCTTTGTCACCGGTTCTGTTCATCACTTTTATGGACAGAATTTCTAGGCGTAGCCAGGGGTCGGAGGGGATCCGGTTCGGGAACCACAGAATTTCATCTCTGCTATTTGCGGACGATGTTGTTCTGCTGGCCTCATCGGACCGGGACCTTCAGCATGTGCTGGGGCGGTTTGCAGCCGAGTGTGAAGCGGCCGGGATGAGGATCAGCACCTCCAAGTCTGAGGCCATGGTTCTCGACCGGAACACGGTGGTTTGCTCTCTCCAGGTTGGTGGAGAGTTCTTGCCTCAAGTGGCGGAGTTTAAGTATCTCGGGGTCTTGTTCTCGAGTGAGGGAAAAAGGGAGCGTGAGATTGATAGACGGGTTGGTGCAGCGGCAGCAGTGATGCGGTCGCTGTATCGGACCGTCGTGGTGAAGAGGGAGCGGAGTCCCAAGATGAAGCTCTTGATTTACCGATCCATCTACGTTCCCACCCTCACCTATGGTCACGAGCTTTCGGTCGTGACCGAAAGGATGAGATCGCGGATACAAGCGGCTGAGATGAGTTTCCTCCGCAGGGTGGCTGGGCGCACCCTCAGAGATAGGGTGAGGAGTTGGGTCATCCGGGAGGAGCTCGGGGTGGAGCCGCTGCTCCTCCACATCGAGAGGAACCAGCTGAGGTGGCTTGGGCATCTGATCCGGATGCCCTCTGGACGCCTCCCTGGGGAGGTGTTCCGGGCATGTCCTACCGGGAGGAGACCCCGGGGAAGACCCAGGACCCGCTGGAGAGATTATGTCTCTGGTCTGGCCTGGGAACGCCTCGGGATCCCCCGGGAGGAGCTGTGCGGATCGGGAAGTTTGGGCTTCCCTGCTCCGAATGCTGCCTCCGCGACCCGAACCCGGATAAGCGGCAGAAGAAGGTGAAGGAGGTGAAGGATATATATATATATATATATATATATATATATATATATATATATACACATACTGTATGTACAGTATATGTACATGTACATTACACAGTAGAGTGGAGTTGCGTGAAAGTTAAAGCTAAAGTTAGGTGGAATAAGTGGTGATATATGAAGTGTTGATGAATTAGCATTTATGTTGAATAAATAAGCTCCAAATTAAAGCTGAAGTGAGATGCATCCTCCCACTGTCTGCTATTTAAATATCAACCTCAATATAAACAAGGTCACAGAAATATACAAATGTAGTTTCGCTGCCACTCAAGTCACGTTGGGCTGTAAAATCTGTTGGCAACACGCTGCACACCATCTTCGCTCTCCTGCAGCAGAAGGGAAAAGGGAAGAAAATGGAGCTGGCGCCTCTCACAAAAACCGCTCACGCACACGCCTTTCACTCATCCTCAGTGGGTGCTCGCATGCACACTGGAGAGTGTTTTTGCAGCACGACTTGTGTGTCTTTTCTGCGTGCTGCAGGAGAAGTTCAAGCCTGGTCATCTGAAGAGAACGCAGCAGACGAAACGAGGCTGCATAGGCAGAAGCTGAGCATCTGCTGGCATGCTGCGCTGGTGAGGACGGCGCCGCTCAGCTCCCGCAGATCACTGACGGAGAAGAAAGTGACGGGGTCAGTGGGAGCCCGAGAGAAGAGAGGCAGAAAACTAGACGATTTCTCTCCCAGGGACGAGGAGGCCACTTTGTTTTACATGGTGGTCGACGCTCACATGGACTCCAGGCCAGTTCGACATTAAACAGCAGTGCAACACCGTCTGTCTGCCTGTGGATCCATGGATCCCACCTGCTTCTGTGTTAGATGCTTCGTGGATTGAGAATGAAGGTGATCTCTGCGATCCAAAGAATAGAAGACAATAAAAGACAAATTGTCTCCTTGTAACCGGAACATCGGAACACACACATCAATCTAAATAATTCATTTTGAATATATTGACAATAAATACAGAAGGTGTGAATAGTCTTCCATTTTCTATATTTCTACATTCTACATGAGTGAACTGGCACTGCTTGATACTGAGGTCAAATTTCACATTTGAAGTTGCTGGATATTAAAGAACTTGAAGCAATACTTCCTCAAACTAGATGATATCTATCTATAGATACTAGTTTTGTGTCCTCTATTGGCCAACGTAGTCTGAGACGGAACGGATCGATCTAAAATAAACATGTCGAGGAACAGTTTCTTTCTTTCGTTCACAAGACCAGCGTGTAGTCTATGAGTGCAACTCCTCTCTCGCCCCTTTAGCTCAGTATAGACGGACTCATGACCACAAGGTTGTGTGCATTTTTTTTTTTTTATAACAACTGTAGCGACTGAAATGAACTCAACAAGGCACAATCGACTCCAATTCCTCACTCGGTCTCACCTCAGCAACAACAAAAAAGTATCTGCAAAAGACACTGCAGCATTTCATCATTTCTTTCAAGAGCTAGAGCCTCAAGTTCAGACTCAGATGTGAACCCATCTATTACTCACCCGAGAGTGAGGTCAGAAAGCAGAGGCGGAATCCTCCGAGCTGCCACCAGCAGACACATGCTTCCAGAATCACCCTCTGAGCTGGAGTCGTCTGCCACCACGAGGATAATGATCATAACAATAATAATAATGATAATGTCATGAAGTTAATGTGCCTCCTTGGACGAGGAAGTCCTGTATTGCTAACCCTATTAGCAAGGTGTGGGTTTGGAGTGCAGAGGAGTAGAAAACACATTTCTCCATACATCTATTGGTAAACAACACAACTACCACAAGTTCCTTGCTCTGCTTTCCTCGCATTCCTCTGGGGCACGGAGAGTTCTACAGTTCCCTGGATGGCTGCAAACATTTGTCCAAAAAAAGAAAAGAAAGAAAGATCATTTCTTCTGTATATTTCCACAGTGTTTTAGAATCACTGTATTATAATGGTGAAACACCTTGGCCTCCAATGAAAGGCCCGACAACAGCAACATAACTACTCTCACCTTGATCCCAAGGTCAGATCCACCAGGAAGAGCAAGCTCAGGTTTGGTCAAAGTTGTGCACCTTGACAAGAACTTCTCCTCATCTTGACTAGTTTCTCCCAGGAAAACGCCACTTCAAAACAATATCAGATGTTGATGCTAACTACCTAAAATCTCTGGCACCTACTCCATTAGCTGCCAAGGAGCTACGAATATTTTCAAGCATTCAGGCGCCTTCTCTCATGCACCTTGCTCTCTCTAACACATTCACGTTAGTCACACCATCTTTGTGCCGTGACCCTTTCCCCAGCCTCTCTCCTTAACCCTAACCCTCCAAAACAAATTGGTAACATTGACCAGGACTCTGAACCAAACTTAAACCCAATTATAATGACCCATTTATTTTGAAGCCTTCATCCTGGAATTGAGGCATAACCTCGTGGGGTCCGGAAAACTCCTAATCCATGTGGTCACCACCTTAAATAAAGGACATTGCCATCAGCACTAGGCGTGACTCGGGAAGGCAGACTCCCGTGGCTTTCATAGTCCGGAGGCTATTGGAGAACTAGGCAAGTATCATGATCAGGTATGGGACAGAAGCCCAGTCTTGATACCCCTTTAAGAGTCCACCCTTGAAAGGACGGAACAATGTGCCCCACAATAAACATCCCTCCCACGTCTGACAAACAGCTCCTGTGCCTCCTGCAGGACCAGGACATCCTCATGTGACCACCATCTACTGGCACGGCAGACAGTTCACCGTCACTAGAAAAGGTCAGGCCATCTGTTCCGGCACTGTTCAAGCAGTATTGGACAGGTGGTCGTAATGTAACGGCTGAATGGTCATGGAAACACCTTGTGTCAGAGACCTTCACCAGCAGCACCCAGATCACGTCAGCGGCCCCGCACACTTCCACCTCCAGGTCAAACTCTGACCCTGGCCTAATATGTCCGACTCGAGGTGACCTGGTCATGGTGGGCAACAGATCACCTCCTGTTAGTGACCTTCCAGCCTTGGGTGGCCCACTCAATATACGCAGGATAGGAAAGCAGCCCGCGCTCCAATAACAACGTCTGTGTGTTCACTAACATTTCAGCAATTGGGAGGCGACTCGCTGACATTAAGAAAAATCGATGTGCTCATTGGAGGAGCCGACGGAGCGGAACACGCTTGATAGACCTCAGTGGTGCGGTGGGAGTGATGGCAACACGTGTCTGAAGCCTGTGTGGCACGGTGCCATCCTAGTTAGGAGGGAGGGATCAATGCAGAGAGAGAGAGAGATAGGGATCTGAAGAGGCCACAAAGATGGAGCATATTCCCCTCATTATGAGGTGACCCCTTCACACCCGTCGCCAGGCAACCAGGACTTGAGCTTGTGGGCGGAAGGTCAGTGGAGAATGTCACTGATAAAGCAGAGAAGAAAGACTGGCTCCACTGATAAAACTCTGGTGACACAAAGATCCAATAGTGAACGGACAAGATAATGGCTATTTCAGGGTGTAGCAGAGGCACTAAGTGCAGTCCCTGTCCTTCATCACGCCAAACGCTTTTAGGAGTTAGCGGCTGTAATAACGCCGGATATACAAGTTACTTTTTCCAACAAAAGGAAGGGAACACAGTGATGATAGCCCAGACAAAGAAACGTGTTCAGCTGGAAAACGATGACTAGATGCAGACAGGAAATGACTTTTAAGCCACTCCAACACCTCTTAACTTATGCAGTCAGAAAGAGAAGTGCAGTGGGTCTGCTTTGTTGTGTACAGACACTTGTGTAGACGCCTGTTTCAGGCTCTCTTGCTGTCATCCCAACAGTTACACACACTGGATCTGAATCCTGGATGTGACATTGGTCTGGGGGCGACTCGACAACTGCTTCGTTCTGGAGCGGAACATTTACGGCAATGGTTTCCATTCCTGGCCTGCCGCCTCTGCGGTAGTTGTTTATTTAGTTTGGTTTTCCCTCAGATATTTGTCTTGTCGTTTTTGAGTTGGGATGGAGATAATCACCACCTTAACTGTCTCAAGTGCCCAGTTTTCAGCATCAGGTGCCAGACTATGTTTCTGCAGTGAATGCAAGTAACTTATGAATGGGATCGATCAGATTGGACGTGAATTGAATGCCATTCAAAACAGCCGACGTGAGGGTTATAGGTGCTACTGTAGTGGTAGATGGCTGTGTGGGAGTGAGATGCTGGGATGCTGTGCTGCCGTGACTGTCGTATGCGAAACCAGGCTGCTACGTGCTGCGGTGCCAGACACTGAATTAAAAAAAAAAAAAAGAAGAATCTGCTGGCTGTGGTCGTAAGTACGGGTGGACGTATGTCGAGCAGGTCGTAAGTCGGATGTTACTTGTATAAGCTTCCTCTCATTCTTTCCCTTCATTGTCTGCCTCGCTATTGCAATATTGTTTTTTATTTTTACTATTCCCTGGTGCATCCACTGATGATCCCCACTTCAGTGACGCCTTCTGTTCACTCATTCTGTGTGATTATTAAACTTCATATCATCCACACTTGGGTTTCGCTTGGTTCCCAAACAAAGATAAATAAAAAGTATTCATTTACTGAGTGGTGTATGAACTGAGCATGTAGACGTCATGCTCCATAAATCGTGCAGTGGGTGCGTTCATAATGACCCAGACGGAATGGATCGCGGTGAGGCTGGATACATCCCACGGGCCGACTAGAGATGCTTCTGTTGAGGCTTCATGAAACAGTGTCTTGCTTTTCAGAGGCCACCAGATGGCGCTGTCTGCTGTGAAATGTTTGGACTTGAACAACCAGTTCAATGAAACCTCACATCATTTCTAAACCAAGAGCGCCATCTAGTATTAATGGTGCAGTGCTGTTTCATGATGCCTCATCTACACATCACTATAAATAACAACACAACTTCTTGTTTGTCGACAACCCACCAAACTTTAAAACGTTTGATCTACAAGACAAAAATGATACAGTTCAATGAGGTGTTTACTCTTTACTCAGGAACCATTTGAAAATGCCATTCTTAAATGTCTTCACAGTAAGACCTGTTTTAACAGCTCCACAGTATTTGTGAACGTAATAATTATGACCTCCTGACCTGGATTCATCATCAGGTTCCTTTAAAAATAACATCTTATGTTGGATGCACCAAATGAAGTGTGAAAATGTGAAGCATTTGACATAACGTGATGTCACAGTTTTCTGTCAAGTATTCATCTGGAATCCAAACATTATGAGGAATGTATTGCGTATATCTGTGACTAACTGTCACGACACTCTCTCAAAGGCAGCAAACTTTCAGTTGAATGACTCAGACATGGCAACTTTACCTCACGGTTTGGTGGATAAAGTGGTCCGGGTCTTGAGCTGCAAAGACGGTTAGTGTGGTCCCCGCAGGGACGCCCTCCTCGAAGCGGATGAGTTTTGGGTTGACGGGGAACACGGGGGGCTCGTTGACGTCCTGGACTGAAATGGTGACTCCAGCAGTGGACTGAAGAGAGGACTGGATGCCGCTGGCCAGATGAGCTTGGTTGGACACCACCACGGTCAGCATGAAGGCCCGGTTCAACTCAAAGTCCACGGGCTGAGAAGCAGAAGGAATGGTCGGGGATTGTCACATGCAAACACTGCTTTGTTGGACGGCCTTCTCTTACCTTGATCACGGTCAGCATGCCTTCGTTGGTGATGGGGTTGGTTCGGACGGTGAAATGTCCCGAAGGGTCTCCGCTCACGATGCGGTACACTGCGTTCCAGTTGGGGCTGTGAGGCTGATCACGATCCACCACGGTCAGGTTGGTCACCACCACGTTCACCTTGTTCTCAGGCACCTCCCCGGAAAACTGCAGGACGCAGAAAGCAGTCATGTGATGTACAGACACTGCCAGTCATTTGGCCTTCAGCAACTACCGTCATTCATGGACTATGAGCCCTCACTTTTTTTGGAACCCTGAGCAACAGTGCAGGTAATACATGGATTTTGACTGATAAATGGGCTTCATGCTGCCAAGATATTGAACCTTGTCTTAGACTGACAGAGACTGAACGACAATGAAAACAAACCCGGCAATACTCTGAACGTGCATCATGCCGCTGACACAGTTGGACTTCTCACCTTAAGACAAATGAAATTACACAGGTTTATTTACATTTGTTTAGTGTATTCGAGAACAGCAGAGAAGTAGACACAAGTCTATTTATACTCGCAGTATGACACATGTTCAGATCATTGCAGAGTTTGTTTTCAAAACTCGTTCAGAAGTGAATTCACTGACCTTTCTATGGCGTAGACCAGTGATTCCTAACCATAGGGCCGGGGCCCAAGGTTGGGCCGGGAGTGCCACCCAGAGGGCCGCTAAAAGTTTTTTGTCTTACAGCTTTGGGGGCTGTCAGTTTTAATACATGAGCCACAGATGGTGACAGTAGTGTGTCACTGAATTGATAGTTACCAACTATGGAGAAAGTGATGCCGCTTTAAACAAAAATATATTCTTTTTATTTTATGATATTTAGACATGGTTTTATTATATTTATTTTATTCAGAATTTAATTGAGTTTTTTCCATTTGTCTCAACAGTTTGCATCAAGTGTATTTTTTTCCATTTCTTTTCTTTAGTGAATTGGATGAACATGACTTGGTTTGACTTTTCCATGACAAATAAATATCTTTGCGCTGATCACATGGTTTCACGTCATTTCACAAGGGTTTGGTTTGTTTAAGAAGATTAAATATGGTTGTTGATCAAGTGCGGCTCATGTGAATTTAGAGGGTGTGGCTTATAGTCCTTTGTGCTCAATTGTTAGAAGAAAGGAAATTACGCAAAATATTACTTTACTTAAGTCCAGTCCATGCTTTAATACACAAAATGATTGGTTTCTTCAGGATGATTATTGGACTGAATGCCGGGTCAGAGGCACAAGCTCTGGTCTGTCAATGAGGTGGTTTTATATCCTGAAAGCTTCATAGATTATCGGTCTGACAAGCAATTTACTTTGTCAGATGAGGCTGTCAAGGTCACCTTACATAGGAACGAAGAGTGAAAATAAGCAAGGATCAAATCTACAGAGATGTGATGGAACCACTCAAATACAAAGAAATGAAACGCTACCAAAAACATGCAGTCCATGGATATTAGGAGGGGCGTACTGGCCTGAACAGCTCAGTCTTGAGAGGCATTTGTTGGTCAGACATCCTGTGTTCCAGAGTGCCAAAGTTCAAGTTCCAATCCATTCAGATGAGACGGCATGTCTTTATAATGAAAATAAATAAACATTTGCTGGGCCAGTAGAGGTTTATGGAGTGATCTTACAGTTTTTAATGAACCTTGAAATATTGAGTGCAAGTAATTCTAGAGTAATGGACAGGGATCAAGGGAGGTGACGAAGCAGGTGCAGGCACGGTGGAACGGATCAGATCTGTGACTGAAGAGCGGCAGCTACAGCGAACATATGGAACAGGAGTGAGACTTGTCATGATGCCTGGTTTTAGAGAATGAGGAAGCAAAGTTGCATGTGACAGAACTGAAGGTGTTCATTGGGAGAGACGAGGAAGGACAAGGTCAAATTGAGACTGCCTGAGAGGCACCTAACTCCGCGTCACTGGTCCACACTGACCTCTCAAGCGTAATCCACACAGTCTTTTTCGCTTGTTACAAGAGCTCAACAACGCCCTCCCCAGGCCTGGCATGTGTAACGCATCGCTCATTCTCAGTAGATTCGTGTCGACACTTGAACCATGTCAAGGAAATTTGTCAGTCGGTTATGAATTCCCGAGACCTGTCCTGGAAGCACGTTGAATTTTATGAGCAACAACACCAGAGCGACAGTAAATCCACAGCGGCGTCAACCTGAGATATTCTTCAAGTGGGTCACATGACCGAGTGCCTGAAGCAAATATTTGTGCGAGACGATGAGAAACGCTGAGAAGACGCACATCATAGGAATTCCAATGTATTTATTCACTTCCTGATCCCGCGTCTCATTTGAAACTCTTTATTCTAATGAATGGATTAGTTCCATCAACTGTTTACCCATTTCATTCCAAGCATCCGCCAAACCCAGGTTTTAATAAGCAATTAGATGAGTAGTGTAATTAAGGCGGCAGTCGCAATAATCTTGAGCTAATGATCTTCATTACATTGCAATCTGAAACAAGTCTTGGTGACAGAAGAATCTCGAGGACAGCGGTGAGACTTGTGTCCTTCTCTTCGGGGACTCATCGGGCTCCAGTGCGATGGGCGCTCACTGACACACGCCCTCATTGTCAAAGCATAATCCCTGTTTCCTCTGGAGAAGCCTTCACTTGTTTAGAGAGTGTGTCTGCCAGCTGTTGTTCACTCTATCGTCGTGGGAGTGAAGCGGCGTCCAAGCCACCCAGTTCCTCTATTCCCCCCCTCCCTCCATCCCCTGCAGTACAAACACTCTGATAAGCTCAAAACAAATTGAATATGCACTCTCCGTCTTTGGTGTGCTGCCTCTCTTCCTTTAGCTCCTCACATCAGACTTCCCCACCCACACAGACCAACACGCGCATCTGGGCCGTCTAGGTCATGTGACCCAAATTGAACATGATCTCGCGGGGGCAGTCTGCGTGCCGGCCGACAACGACGACGCACTTATGGGAGCGATGTGAAGAAAATGTGTGTCAATTGCAGGGAGAATTACTCGATGTGTTGCGCTCACATCTACAACGCTGACCCAGAGCCTCCTTCACAAACCTTGCTAGCTCTGAGGCTTCCGCCCGTGCTCCATACATCTATTCCTTCAAACTACTCCCCAACCTTTACAAAACTCCAAGATACTTTTGATCCCTGAACCAAACAGTGAGTCAGCAAATGGCAGAGCTAAACACTCAACACGACAAGAAGGCACTTAGTATTCTCAATGGTGTTCCAAGAAGCCACAGTGAAATAACAATAGCAGCTTCATGAAGTAAGAAAAGTGCTGAAACATGCGTCTTTTGGGCTTAGATAGACATCAGTCCACTTAAGATGCCGCTTATGTCTTGACAATGGAGCAATAAAGATAAAGCTGCTGGCAACAGCTGTCGACTTTCACCCACATTTTTCACACACTGCACGCACTAAAGACACTTTTTTTCTCCAGCCGTCTGATTCTTCACATCACAAATCAGACTGAGCTGCAGATCTACATGCAGATAATTACCCAGACTTTAGGCCATTTAAAGGAGAAGGCGAATCCCTTGAGTTTACAACAGATGACAAACCTTAGGTAGGTACGTCAGTCACATTGTAGGGATGCTGCTAGGTATGCAGGGTGCCTGACAGCACTCTTTATGGCAGAGCTTCTTTCGGCACCTACAAATATCACTCTGGATTTCTTTGGTCCGACCTCAAGCTGCTGTATACCAATAGTCCTGTCTGAAGCAGGTCGGCGAGTCAGTCAGAGACTGCAGGCAGGTAGGGAGGTATAGGTTGCTATGTAGGTAGGTGAGTGGGTAGGTGGGTGGGTAGGTTTGTTGGTGATAGGTAAGTTAGGTGGGTAGGTGGATAGGTACATAGGTAAGTTGGTAGGTGGGCAGGTACAGTATGTAGGTAGTTGGGTCCGTTGGTAGTTAGGTCGATAGGTATCTTGGTTGCTAGGTGGAAGGGTAGGTAGGTGGATAGGTAGTTTGGTAGGTGGTTGGGTAGATAGGTCGGTCTGTTGGGAGGTAGGTAGTTTGGTAGGTGGGTGGGGAGGTGTCTATGTAGGTTGCAAGGTAGGTAGGTACATGTGTCGGTCGGTAGTTAGGTGGGTAGGTAGGTAGCTAGGTAGGTTTGTTGGTTGGCAGATGGGTAGGTAGGTGGATAGGTAGTTTGGTAGGTGGTTGGGTAGATAGGTAGGTCTGTTGGTAGGTAGGTAGTTTGGTAGGTGGGTGGGGAGGTGTCTATGTAGGTTGCAAGGTAGGTAGGTACATATGTCGGTCGGTAGTTAGGTGGGTAGGTAGGTAGCTAGGTAGGTTTGTTGGTTGGCAGATGGGTAGGTAGGTGGATAGGTAGTTTGGTAGGTGGTTGGGTAGATAGGTAGGTCTGTTGGTAGGTAGGTAGTTTGGTAGGTGGGTGGGGAGGTGTCTATGTGGGTTGCAAGGTAGGTAGGTACATATGTCGGTCGGTAGTTAGGTGGGTAGGTAGGTAGGTCTGTCGGTAGTTAGGTATGTAGGTTGGTAAGTGGGTAGGTATGGAGCGATGTACTTTGGTAAGTTGGTGGTTAGATGGCTAGGTAGGTAGCTAGGTAGGTTTGCTGGTTGGCAGATGGGTAGGTAGGTGGTACTACAGTATGCTTCATGGCAGATCTTCTCCCTGCACTTAAAAATAGCACTCTGGATTCCTTAATTCCAACCATGTGCTGTTGTGTAGACCTTCCTCAAGAAGGTCAGTGGGTCATAAGTTGGTATATAGTCGGTATGTAGGTATATAGCTGAGAAGGAAGGTTGTCCTACTGTACTCTTTAGGCCACATCTTTTCTTTTTTGGTTGAAAAATATTAGTCCAGATTACTTCATTCCGTCCTCATCCATTCTTTATTTCCTAAATTGTTCCTCAGTATAACTGTGCTGCTGTGCAGTGACAGTCCTCTCCCAAGTATCAAGTCAGGCCGAACATCCTATGACTGCACAAGGTTCACGGTACATACATTCTAGCAAGTGGTGGACCTGCTCACAGAAGCCCTCCCACGTTCTTAGCTTATCCACATGACTATTCCTGACTGGGAAAACTTTGGAAAGCAAACGCATCTCCTCTTTGTTCTCCACAGCTTTGAGCACTGACATGGTGTTTTCAGGCCCATGTGGTGAAATGAATAAAATATTTGTTTTGCTTTTTTTCCTCAGAACTGAATCTAGCCAGTTAACATCTCTGCAAGCCATTGCAGTTAATTAACAGGACAGATTTCTTTTCTGAGGCCCATTGAGATGCAAGAATTGGACCCGGAGTCGAGTTTCCTGTTGAATATTTTAAACTAACAGTGAGTGGTGGCCAACAAAAGTGCCAGAGTCAGTGTTTGAATGACATTTAGGATTCAACACTATGCTAATGTTTACTCATCGACCATGTCAAGTGCTGCTGATATGATTGAGTCACTCGGGACAAAGTTATAAAACGACTTATCCATGAGAGACACCAGTCCCTTGAGACAACGACAGTGAGATTTGCTAAACAGTTCAGCTTTGTGACTTTGATGTCTTCATTTCAAAAAGTAATTGCAGTTAGTCTCATTGTCTGTTCAAACATTGCTATCAAATTCATTTTTGAAAGACCCAGAAAAGGAAACAGACTTATTCAGACCTCCTCTTCTGCTGAGATGAAGATTCTGGCCGCACCGTACGGACCGACCAGCTGGCTGAAAACAGGTCCGGTGCGCCCAAATAAGAGTGACTTACTCTGAGCTGTGAGGTCGGACAATGTCTTTTAAACATTACAAACCTGACAGAAAGGAAACCACCAACTTTAACACTTGAAAACCCATGAATGATTTCTTCAAGACACTGTGATGTCAGGAATTTAGGTCAGCGGCTGTAAAGCGCTGAGCTTTAAAACACCATTTTCAGAAGAACTCTGAAACTTCATTTTTCACCGAACGCACCCTCCGTCCGCAGCAGGAGAGCACCAGGCTCCTCGATCAGGGCACGTCTGAGCGGATCAGTCATGTTTTCGGTGAGCGTTAGCCCTCATAGCAAGGGAGCCGTTATCAGTGTGTGCGGCTGGAAGTGTCCTGGCAAGCGAGCTGACCACGGCCCCGTCGAGGAGACGCGGCTCGCAATGTGTGACGATGACATACTGTTTGTTCTGCCTCAGAGCTTCACTTCAGACAGCAGCCACGTCTCCCTGGAATCCCAGACTCTTCCCACATGCTCACATGAAGAGCAGCTTCAGCACTGGCCTGGCAGACTGACTTTGTTGTATGGCGCCATCATTTGATCCAGTAATAAACCACATTCATTCACACTGCAAAACGTGGCTTCGTCTGGCAAATGTTCTTAATCCATTAAACTGCGATTCATTGAGATTAATTTATCACAAATTCTCCGGATGAGTGACTTCAGTTCCGCAACTGTGAACATATAGCACTCATTTAGTTTAGTTATTATGTTTCTTTTTCCATTAAAAACAAACCACTGTAATCGTGTTCACCTCAATCATGCGTGATGTGTTACCTGCTTGTTTCAGTGTTTGATCATGTTCAGTCTACGATCATGTTTCTGAAGCTAAAAAACTTGCTTGAGATCAACCGCTTATTTTTCGCCGTGTTGTTCTGCCCTCTGGCCAGGGCTCTTTACAACACAAAATGTTAACAGTCGAGAGATGCATGACAGAAGAGACAAACAACAGGCTTAGAAAAACAGGACTGGAGTCCGCACCTCATGAAAGAATCGGCCCCCGTGAAGCAATAAAACGCTTATTCACTCATGTATTTTAATTCATTGAAGTGAGTCAAGGTGACATTACTGGCTACAAAATATGCCTTTGTAATTTATTATCATACTTACATGAGCAAGAGTGAAAAACAAAAGTTCACGATACCAAGCTTTCCTTCTCACCGCAATCTCTTCACACGACACGCTTCCTTCTTATCAGAAATAATAGTCCAAGCAGCAGGAATTCATAAATACTTAATGTCTGCCCTCGTGTGTTGAAAGCCAAGAAGTGAAAACATGGCTGATGAAAAACAAAAAACAGTCTTTTTGTAATTGCTAAATATTTTGCGTAAACTGGTTTATCGTTGCCAACTTGGCTGGCATGTTCATGAAATGTTCCGTTTGATAATTTAATTCATGTGGCCAAGTGACTTTGGCCATGGAAGTTTTCTGTCAATTGAAGTTGTGTTGATATTTACGTATTGAAGGGGCCAGACGCCACCAGATGGCGCTGTCTGCGGTAAAATGTTTGCACTTGCAACAACTAATTCAATGAAACTTCTCAACATTTCTAAACCAACAGCGCCATCTAGTGACCTCTGAAATTTGGATGGTGTTTCATCAACCCTGCAGTACTGTGTCACGATGCTTCATCTACACATCTCTATGAATTACAACACAACTACATGTTTCATTTGACAGCTACGTGAACATATCCGGTCATGCTACTGTCTTGAGTCACCTTCCAAAATAGGGATACCTACCGAATCTGGCACCTTTATTGGCCCAGACCAAATCCCATCAGTACTACCAAGCACCAGTTCATGTAAAGTCCAACGGCACCATTGTGTAATGATTGAGTGACGTCCATATCACAGTTTGGGGCTCTCTAGCATGTTAGCATTTAGCAGCAAAACCTTCTACAAGCGTTCTCTTGCGTGTGACTCGCAATGAGTCAGTAAGAAGCAAAAGTACCCGTAAATCACGTGTTTACAAAGAGCGCTGTGTCACCGGCACCTTGGCTACCAACACAGTGTACCTGGGAATCGGTACCCACTACCGATTCCCAGGTACCGGATATTGGCACCGTATCGGTTGAAACGTGAAAGTATCCATCCCTACTTCTAAACATTCACATATAAATGAGTTTTATGATGAAAACTTGACTTAATATGCAGTTTAACTCATGAGGAAACACAGCTGTCTACTTTCTACTGTAAATTCAAGAAAGAATTTGTTGACCAGTACTATTGAATGAAAACACCATGACATAAAAACATCACCAGGCTTGGTTTATTTGAATACTCACCGTCCGAACAGTTAATTCAGGTGGGTTGTCGTTGATGTCCGTGATGGAGATGAGGGCGGTCGCCGTGTTAGACAATCCGAAGTTCAAGTTTCCTTCCATGTCGGTGGCCTGGACGATGATGGTGTACTGGGACACTTTCTGTGGACGGAGCAGATCAAAGAAAAAGTTCATAGGCGACCCGCTTTTGTGAGCAACATCAGCACGCCACTCCACATATCATAGAATAAATACAATAAAAGCTTGCAGGAGGAGTTACTCCACTGTAAGTGGCGCTGTCCGTGGTGCTGAACTTTCCGCCTGTTTAATTACTGCTTACTTCCTGGTCCAGACCTGTTCGCATTCTGCTCACTGTAATAGTAATGCAATTGGTAATGTCTCCGAGGTACTGGATTAGGTTCGGGTCAGGGTTAGGGTAACCCAGATGGCCGGGCGTCCAGTCGATGGTCTGACGTTTGTTTGTTGTGTTGGAGTACTCGCCCTGAGGATGAGCTTAACAGAGACGGGACCATGTTCTGGACAGCCTACGGGGGAAGTACGGACACTGGTTGTAGTCTGGGTATTAACAGCAGGGTTACCGCTTTCCCCTGAGGGGATGGTATCTGCCCCGAAGATTTCATACGGCTGGCGATTTCTCTGCTTTTTTCCCCTCACATTCATTGTTTCTTTTGATCCTTCCCTATCTTTCTCATCATATCTCGGTCGGTCTCTGTTCACTGCGAGTCTGCTGCCTCTTTGTGCTTTCTTTTTTTCATCTGCCTTTGTCTTTCCGCAGGCGTCTTTGTTATCTCTGTATCTCCTTTCACCCACACTCTTTAGTTTTAGCTTGTCAAAGATGTAGCTGATTTTCACAACAGCTTCACTACAGAGACCAGTTTAAAAACGGGCTGGAGTCACTTAGCATTTCTCCAAGTCATTATGAAGTGCACTGAGGTGCTAATCCAAACTGAGCTAATCCTGTTAATGAAAACTCAATACTGGCTGCCCTTTATTAAGCTCGTAATGAAATATCAATAGCATCTTCCCTCATAGAGCACTTCAGTAAATGGAGCCTCGGCTGGACGTGTCTCTCTGCAGACTCATTGAGATCCAGTCGCATGCATCAGTGCAGAAAAAGCAGCAGATGGTTGTTGGAAGCTAATAGGCCCGAGCTTTGATGGACACGTCTCTCTGCACTTTGGTGAACAAGGGGAGCTGGGGCAGAGCCAGCAGGTGGCGCCCTGACACAGAAGTGTCCCACTCAGCAGAGGTGTATCTCTCTTCTGAGGCTAGTGGAGGGTTTATGGTCCTGGAGCACTCACAGCACGCCACTTCAGTGACGGGGAACAGGTGGATACACATGTGAACCTCCACCAAATGAGAGACAGGACCAGGGCAAGCTCTGCCCCAGAAAAGTGATTGCCCAGACAAGAAAGTGAAGGGCTCTCTGATGAGTCCTATAGAAGTGCTGAACAGAAAGTCTTTGTGAGTTCAGAGCTGGCAACGGAAACTGCCTCATGTCTCTCTATACCCAAGCCAAGCTGCTGTCTGGTTACACCAGCGCTCCTAACAAGTACACACACACCTGCCCAAGGAGCTGGGCCAGCGCTTAACTGCTTAGAGAAACGTCCAGTTCAACTGTTGAGCATGCTACTTTACAGTCTACTAGCCAGGTACTTCAAATCACATTTTGGTCTTCACATATTTATAAGACAGTTGCAACCAAGTTGTGAACCGATTCAACAAAAGAAAACATCCTCATACATTAATGGCTAAACAAACAAACTGCTTTCAAAACCGCCAATAGGGATGGACCATAAAAGCATGACAAACCAGCCTAACCAGTCTGGAATCAACAATAAAAATCACAAAGAACACATTGCATTCTGTCTTGAAAGTCCAACTGTTTCATGATGAAACTGGTGAGCTCTCTTCTCTGCATTACTGGAGTCCTGCTTCCCACATCAACAAAGAATGTGTATAAGTATAAATAGTTAAATATGTGTAGAGACCGGCAAATCGATGTCTCACGTCCTTCATAGCACCCTGTTGTGTTGGTAACCTGACAGAGTGTGTTTTATTTCTTCTGCTGAGGAGGTTATGTTGTCGATGGCGTTGATCTGTGTTCAAAAGTTCTGTGAAATGGGACACAGAACAAATGACTGGACTTTGGTAATCTGCATCCAAGACTGTTTTCAGGGATTCTTCATTGGTGGAGGTTTGCTGTGGTTGTAGTTTGGGTGTGAGATGGAGAGAGCGCCAAGATGTTTGTAGCTTCATGGTGGATATGTAGCGTAAATGCCTCCAGTAAGATCAACATCAATTGCTGTTCTTAGGATGTGACATTTTTTGGGACAATGTCAAGTCGGGGAGCAGTTTTTGCCTGCATGGATTGATATGATCCAAGTCAGACAAACGCGCCAGAAAGTGTATCAGTGACTCAGAGTCTCAGTATCTACTCATGCCATTATTGAGGGTTTCTCGTGTTAAATCTGGATAAGATAAATTCCAATTCCTTACTTATTCCTAAACCTCAGTGTGCAACCTCAAAAATGCGGGCTCCCGCAAAGTGGAAGGGCTTCCCTGATCCTCAGGAAGTTAAGTTGAGGAGTGAGATGGAGGAAAATATCTTCCTCACTTTTGACTTTGGAGGAAAACCCAGGCCACCCAGAATGCTTTGCATATGAATAAGAAATGGACATATGAATATTATGAATGCATTGTTTTATCTTAGCCCATTTAATGGATTATTTACCACAGTGTTGCATGGTACTTAGTTTTACTTGGCGATCTTCTGTTTTTGACAGACCAAGCGCTGCTTTTGTGTAACGCTGCCCCCAACAGTCTGAGGCCGTATCTGCATTTCAGGAGTTTCCCTTTTCAAGTCACACATAGCCCTGAACACTTGGTTTTGAGGGGTATGAGTATTAAGGAAGGAATTGGAATTTGCCCCGTAACATGCAAGTGCAATGCTGCGAGTGTGGTATGTGCTTGTGTAAGCGGACATTTCTCCAGCACTAGTGCTTAGGTTAGGCCAATTTTTCAAGCCTTTAACTGAGTTCTCTGAGATCACAGTGAAGCTATGAGAGGAAAAAATGCCGAGCAATCGAACAGGTTGTTTTTGGATCAGGTCAGTGCGATGTAGCTTTTGTCAGTTTCACTGAGGCAACAGTTCAATTGACTAAACTGCAGCCTTTAAAGATGAAATGATACCTTAAACTGAAACCACTCTGTCAGCCAAGACAACATGATATTCTTTCCACCTGCGAGTTGATCAATTCTGCCTCAATGTGTCATCAACAGCCTCGCCAAGAATCAATTAGAGAGTGAGGGAGACAGAGAGGCTTTCATCCCTTTTGCCGATGTCTGTCAGGCCACTATAGCGACCGGACAGTCGGTGGCTTGTCACTTACAATCTATTTCAAAAGCACCAGCTCAGACTTTTTTTTTCATTTCTCCTTAAAGAGCCTTTCTTCTCTGCCCCTCAGTGGCCCCACAATTCACTGACCCTTACTTCTGCTTCACTTCAGAGATCACTTCAGTCAGATCCAGCGGTGATCCGATGATAGCTGGCTCCATTCGGCTCAATTTACAGCAATTGAAAATGAAATTCAGAGCCACTGATGGATTTTCAAATTGACTGATACGAAGTGAGACAGATTTCTAGAGGCTGAATACATCACATTGATTTTCACGTCGTTTTTTTTTTTTCTCCCTAGAGTGAGATACTTAAGCATAAAACAGTCTTTTGACATCAAGTGAAAGGAAGACAAGTCAAACACTCAACTAAACGCAGAAGCATCTTGTTTGAAAAGGTCTGAGGATGAAGCGCACAGGAGTTAAGAGCAGAGGAGGATCAGCTTCTCTGGAGGCGTCGCACCATTTTAGTGATTTAAATGAAGCGAATAAACTTGCGTTGCTCTAAAATCATTGTAATATTTGAATTTAAAATTGAGGTGCATATGTTGACAGAGCCGGGCTATGGTCCCACTACATGAATGATGATCTGGAGAGGATGACTCGTGGGACGGAGGTGGAGGAGGCTGATAAAGTTGGCACCATATTGGTTTTAAACAGACATTTCTGCACTGCATTTTTCATGACCATCAAGCCATTCAAACACACAAAAACGTGGTCCAACGAACATACACACATCATGGTTTATTCACTTTTATGAGGGGCAAGTTTGATGATAAGGTCAACTTATTCTTTTAAGCTAGAGATACAAACTTGCTTTGCTAATTTTTATTTTGTTTGACTTTTAAAAAAAAGACAATTATCAGCTATACAGATAAACTACGAGACTTATTTGGATTGTGTGAGGTTGGAGCTCATTTTGGTGCCACTTTCTTTCAGACTTCCAGGGGAAAATGTCTTCTTCTTTGTCGGCCAGAACACCAGCAATCATTGTCAGCCATGTTATGTGCTTATGTGACTATTCACACATCTGCTGCCTCAGGAAATCGATCACTCAGCTTGTTCTGAGCACGGAATACACATCGCAAACACTATGGCTGCGACTTGACAAGATCAATAATTGTTTCTTAAATCCCTGGTGAGTGCTGTGAAAGAAAGTGTCCATAGCTTCCTGAAATTGCTTTCATATTCTGTTCGTACCTGCAGACCAATGAAGACGCCTCGACTGGTGGCTTCTTCGTGAGCTAAATACAAATCCTGGTTTTGGACAGTGGTGCCACGGAGGTAGGCCAACAGCAGCCTGGTGCACAACGCGGCCAAATGTCTGACCATGAACATTTCCAGTGCGCAGCTCATCGGGGATCTCAGCAGCCGGCAGATATAAAAGACAACAAATCTGTTGGCCGCTGCTGCCAGAGCCACAAAGCCTGGACACGAAGGGCGAACATCCTCTCCAGCTGCAGCGTCCTGACAGCCAAGTGGAAACATGTTCATGTCACATCCAGTTTTAATTACTAAAGGAGCCTTCAAGAGGGAGTGGGAGGCAAGTTTATCATTGCATCCGCCAACTTTGCGTCCATATAAAGGGCTACTTGTACACGAATACACACACACTAATCTATCTATCTATCTATCTATCTATCTATCTATCTATCTATCTATCTATCTATCTATCTGTCTATCTCTCTTTCTATCTATCTATCTATCTATCTATCTATCTATCTATCTATCTATCTATCTATCTATCTATCTCTCTGTCTGTCTGTCTGTCTATCTATCCATCTATCTATTGACAGAATCTGTTTATCTATCTATCTGTCTGTCTGTCTGTCTGTCTGTCTTTCTATCTATCTATCTATCTATCTATCTATTGACAGAATCTGTTTATCTATCTATCTGTCTGCCTGTCTGTCTGTCTGTCTGTCTGTCTGTCTGTCTGTCTGTCTGTCTGTCTGTCTGTCTGTCTGTCTGTCTGTCTGTCTGTCTGTCTGTCTGTCTGTCTGTCTTTCTATCTATCTATCTATCTATCTATCTATCTATCTATCTATCTATCTATCTATCTATCTGTCTATCTATCTATCTATCTATTGATAGAATCTGTCTGTCTGTCTGTCTGTCTGTCTGTCTATAAACCTTCGGAAACAGAAATCACTGCCAGCGCTGGCGGGAAGTAACATGAACGCAAGAGCATACGTGAGCAATGGTGAAACGAAGGTGTGATCTCTTGCACAAACAGGAGATCTACACAGTTGTTGTCCATTCTAAGCCATGTGATAATGATCAGCATCATAGGGCCCCCAGTAACACTCTTTGAACCCAGGAAAAATGTCTAAATGCTCTGTCAAGGCAGCCAGGGAGAAGTGCACGGCTCAGACACCAGGGTACAAACATGTTTGAAACGCTTTGTAGTAGCCATGTGGGCAGCACGGGGGCCTGTCCAGGGTGCATTCCTGCCTTTCTCCCACTGAGCGCTGGGATAGGATCCATTGCTCCACACAAGCCTGAACAGGACTAAACGCAGGTTACCTGAAGACGGATGTATAGCATGTAGTAGTGATGGGCTGATGAGGCTTCATGAAACAGTGTCCTCATTTTCAAAGCCCACTAGATGGCGCTCTCCGCAGTAAAATCTTTGGATACAGGTCACGCAGTCATCCGAACTCTCTGTCGTATAGTGTCAGTTCTGTTACTGCAGAAGAAGAAATCGACGTTCCCTGTTTGTGCTGCCCCTGATAAGATCCTCATCATGATCCATTATTCTTTTCATTATTAGGGCCAACCTGTCATTCATTTCTATTACTGTTAGTATGTCAATTCCTGTCCCTTTCTATCTGGTCATATGATGAAATGTTGGTAAAAGACATACTATTAGAGTTGTTTCACATCATGCAAGTGTGTATAATATTAAACTTAAGTCAAGTTAAATCGGTCTCCTGCTCTTCAAGTGAGTCAAACGGCCCTGCGTGCAGTAAAGTGGCAGGAGAAGCGGCATCTTCTCAATCCACAGAGCCTCTGTGTTTCGGAATGGCAAACTCGCGTTCCTCCCCCGTCACTGAGAGAAACACACTTCTTCTTTTGAGACAACTTAGCTGCGATTGAATCGGCTCTCCAGGTGCAGCGCGTCATCAATCCAATGAACCTTCCCGGGTCACATGACAGTGCTTGGAGACATCAGCCTTTTCAAATGAGTCAGTCTCTTTAGCAAATGTGACATCTTACCAAATCAATTTTCATGTAAGGTGCTGCCTTTTTTCTTCAAATATTGTCATTCCAATTTAGTTTCACCTAATCCCAACATCCTGGCTTTAAATCATCGATTAGAATGTTATGTTTTCTGGTTCATCATCATTCATCTAAAACCCTTTTTTCCCCAGGTAATATATGTATTTTGTCCATTTATTTCATCTGTTTTCAAATGACTTTTGAGCTATTCCACTTTCTCTCACAACTGGATCCTCTTGTGTCTGACGCCATGTGATCAGACCACCACGTTGATGTGTGGAAATAAACACGGATCATCACGCTCTCTAACAAAAGAGCGGGTGTTTACAAGGGTGAACCGTCAAAACACCGACACAAGTGGCTGAAAGACATGCAAATGTGGTTCTTGGGAGCAACGCGTCCACGTTTGAGCGCGACTGGGAGTGTGTGTGTTGATGGCCCAGACAGCAGGTGGGTGAACTCCCAGGTGTGTCCCAGTTTCAGTAGGCGGATCAGACGCAGGTGGGAGCGAGCCGGGCTTGATGTGTCCACATAAATGAGCTTTCCTCGCTGAATCCCGGGCCAAGCCGCATGCAGGGACACGGAGCTGGCGCCGCTTCACCTCTCTCATTTTTATTGTTCCACAAAAGCATCTCGCTATTAAGCCGTGCCAACTGCTTCCACAAATTTGGACGCGGTTCGTACTCTGATGTGTTGTTTTCTTCTGTTATCGAAATCTGTTTTTGCTCGGAGAATTGAACTGTAATTATTCCGCAAATATGCTTCGCCGTACCGTGGTTCGGTCCAATTTGAACGCACCATCTCTGGCCTAGTTCGGTGCTGAGAGAGACTCAAGCATTACTGGAGTCGGTTGTTAAACCGCTGGAGTGAAAGCACAAGGACAAACACCAGAACAATGTCGAAGTCTGGAGCATTTCAGCCTTTAAAGTGTGTTTGTGGCGAAGGGGAGCAAGCTGCTCCGATAACAGCTCCGGCAACAGTCACCTGGTGCAGCGCGGCGTAAACACGAGTCGACCCTGCATGACCTCCCTCATTAGGAGAATAAGATGGAAGCTGTAGTGATGATGCGAGCTGTGCTGGTGCAGGCGGGTGTGTGGGTTGGCACACGCACGCAGCAAGTGAACTGATCAAACACACACACACACACACAAACAACACACAAAGCAGAACAGCAAGTACACATCTCCCAAAAGTTCATTAGCAGATGCCACTATTTTGGGGTGAAAACAAATCGTAAAGTGACTATAGGGTGTTCTGCAGCATCTCGGAGTCTGAGCTAATGTATATACACCTGAGGGAACACAGCGCTGGAAGAAAGCACGCGGTTTAAAAAAAAAACACCTTTTAATTAAGCCGCCTCTGACAGCAGGTAAAAACTTAATTTCCACGGTATGTCAGAAAAAAGCAGTTTAAATCCGCAAGGTTCAACCCTCACTGGTGGCGAGGTGATTTTCAGTAAGTGCAAAATATTCCGTCTGAAGTTGCTTTGTGAAAAAAAGGAATGTTTTGATGTAGCGTTGCAGGACACAAAAGCAAAAGGACTCACCAGAAGATTTCTTAGTTTTGATGGTGCAGTTGTTTCATTCTCTTTGATAATTCCTCAAGAAATCTACGACAGCAAAACCAAATGGTGTCCAGTGGCTTCACCCTGTTTCAACGCACATCACACTGCATTTAAGGGCCAGTGGAGTGATTTTGGGCTGTGAGTAAAACACTGTCTGAACCAGGAATTTGATGCCTTGGCTCTGAGATGGTGTGGTTATTTTCTTCTTGTTGTTTTTCAAAATTACCGTAAATTCAAAACTACAGAGGGCACCGGAATATGAGCTGCGCTCACTGAATTTAGACTTTGTTCATACATAAGCCGCAGCGGTGCAGCGGTCTGCGCTGTCGAAAGGTCAAAACATACCAGCTTAAATGCAATGAGGATCACTTCTAAACTAGTTTTGAAAACGGGCTCCAGCCTCAAACTGACTCATGAAACAAACTCTCACTGAAACTCTCTTTCAGTGACATTAAGGTGGTCAAAATGCGCTGTTTTCGCCCTCATGTCCGAAGTTCCGACACCACAGCTGGTCTCAGCTGCTGCTTCACGTCTCCAGGAGATCGGCTCTGTTGGCAGAGCTGCGGACATGCAGGTGAAAACAGCACATTTTGAGTGATATATGGTCAATAAAACAGCAGTGACTTCATCAGTTTGATGTGATGAGGCTCAACATTTTGGTAGCATGATGCTCTTCAGCCTGTAAAAATCCATATATTAACCGCACCGTTGTATAAGCCACACGATTCAGACTGCGAGAAAAAAGTAGCGGCTTATCGTGTGGAAATGACGGTACATTAAAGCACTGAAAATGCGGCGTTTACACCCACGTGTCCAAAGTTCTGCCGCAGAGCTGTGGACAGGCGGACGGAAGCATTGCATTTGGAGCGCTTCAAGGTTAATAAAACGCTAGCGGTCTCTTCGGTTTGATGTGAGGACGAGAAAAACAGTAGCGGCCACTCAACACAAATGCAAATCAAAGCCACTTTCAATTAACATAAACCGATAATGAGAAAGGCACTAACACAATTGCAGAGAACTTTATCCACGTATGGATTTATGAATTGATGACACATGGACGGAGACTCGCGGTTTTCTCACGAGGGCTGCAGCGGAATATTGAAGTAGTTTGACTCAGACAATCACTCCAATCGTCCTTGTCACCTTGCGTAACTGTTCCACTTCCACATGGATGGAGATTCTGCTGCTCAGAATATTCATCACAAAATAATCCTGCCTCAGCACTACAGCAGCAGGAATCAATCATCTTGGTGTTACGATTGTGAAATTGATTCTTCTGTCCAGTCATTTCTTTGTTATGTTTAACTCCGACTTTCAAGGCCTTTTCTCCTCCCTCCACATGTGGACACAGCTAAACCCAGCTAAATATCGAAGTGCTATGGTGCCAGACCAGGGTCCAAATAATGGCATCAAAAAACAAAGACAACTAAAAATTGAAGAATATTTTTTAAAGCATGTATATTTTAATGGTTAGTAAATTTTAATGTCATTTTTATTCCATTTGAAATAGTACTGACCCAGTGCTGGCAATAAAATTCCATACACTTTCTCCTGTTTTGGGTGGCATGACTCCTGATTTAGCCCAAATTTATCTTTTGAAGTTTCAGTCTTAGTGGCAGGAATTCAGGTCACTCCAGGATTTAGATGACTTTTTTTACGACCAAAAATGTCTGATAAATTGAATTTAGGGCAGAAAAAAAATTTCTTTACTCATTGACAGTGTGTTCTCTGCTTATGTAGATGGCTCCACTCCAGTCAGGCTGAGTCATGGTTTGTAACGTTTGCTGTGACTCACACAGGTGACCAGCTTCTTTCATTCAGTGATCTGGGTATGTAGAGCCCAGTCGTGTGCTTCGCCCCAGGCCCGGCATGAACTTGCCCCGCCACTGCCGCTGACCCACAGTCCGAATCTTCTTCAGAGTGATTCAGTGCTTGTGACTCGAACAGGAAACCGAGGGCTTTGCCAACATGCAAAAGTAGCTTCCTTGAATGGACAACATGAGCATGTTTCGGTGGCACTCACCTCTCTGTCCAGGCCGGCCGCCACCGTCACGATGTCTCCGGTCTCGCTGTTGATGGTGAACATGTTCGGAATGGGGCTGTGGGGCGTCTGTGACAGGATGCGGTAGCGAACCATCCCATTGGCTGTGGTGGAGTCGTCCGAGTCGCTGGCTGTCACCTGCATCACGGACGAGCCTGAGGAGAGAAACAAAAACGCTGTCGACTTTGAGCAAAGAAGAGCGTTCGGATCTGAACGGAGGACAGACGCAGCATTCAAATCCGTGTTTTCCAAGGCCCCACACATGAATATGAATGGGAAATTGGAGCATAAAGTGGATTTCCTGTAAGCACATTAGCGCAAATGAATTTGTGGAGAAAATATCAAAGAGGTAGCGAGAAGCCTATTAATATGCGCAGAAGTCAATCAGACTTGGCAAATTGCTGCGACTTCCTCTGTGATTTCAATCCGCCGTATGTAACAGACAAGAACACCAACAAAAGTTGAACACCCTCCCGCGGAGGGGAAAGCTCCACCTCGGCTGAAGAGAATAGCGGCCGCTGCCCTTTCCACCCATGGTTATTTGTCATTCAGTGGCCGTGGTTACCCTTAAAGCTCCATCGCTGGCTCCCCATTTACCTGAGAACGGCAGATAAATATTGCCATTTCACGCGGGCCACACCGAGGTGCTGCGTCCCAAAGCCCTCTGCATCTGTCTGCATGCATGTGTACGTGTCCTCGCAGCACGTCGCAGGGTGAGCGCCGCCGTCCCCTCATCCCCCCCGAGCTGAATTATTGATTTACACAAGTTTGTCAGCTGGGCTCACCAATGCGACCAGGCAATTAGGGGAGCTTTGTGCTGGAAAGAGGAGCGATCACCTCGACGCTCTCGCAGGGTTCTGTGAAAATGTCACTTTCCATTAGGCAGACATTTGCAGGCTGCTGAGAGAAGTAGACTGTCAGCGCGCAGGCGGGGGGCCGCGTAGGCAGAGGAGACTAAAGCACTAACATGCTTGAATTAGGCAGCGTGAGTCCACGAAAACTTGAAAAGGAACAAGAACAGGACGCAGTCGCTGAAGGGCGGAACGACAACCGACTCGCAAATGTACTTTTAGTGGGGAGCTTCTTTAAAGAAGACTCTTGAACTCAGTCGGAACATTTCGGTGAAAATACATAACACATATTTTAATAACAGTGTTCTTTTTTATTTGTTCCCTTTACGCCTCAGTTTCTTCCGCTGTTCTTGAAGTCTCTGATTTTATGCCCGTACCGTGTCTAGGCACATGGGTTCCCACGCAGGAGGCGCTGTGCACCAGGTACTCCAGTTACGAAGCAGCCACGGAAGACTGAACTAAAGATTCGGACCATCGATTTCAAGCTCAAGAATCAAATTGAGCGTCACCTCAATCTTTATATCTTGGGGAGACTAAGAGAGGGCGAAAGAGAAGCGTTCCCAACAAAGTGTGTCCTCTGTTCCTGTGGTCCTGTGTTGGTGCATGGCCGTGTGTCATGTTTCGTCAAATCCTCGCCCAGCCTCCTTCGTCTTGCCAAGTCTACATGTCAAGGCAAGAAAGTGTTTGGTGGAGTCCCATCTTATCGGCACGTCTTGCCCTGTCAAGTCACGCCTGACCAATGGTAACCATCTGGTCCTCCTCTTGTCTTTTCTACGTCTAGTTCAGCCCTCATCCTGGTTTTGTCCTGGCCCTCCTTTCGTGCTGCCCCTTGAGCTTTTGGTTTGGACTGAACGCCGCGGTTAAACTCCTGCTTCTGTGCCCTAAACTGCGACAGACCTCATGACAACAACAAGCTTTTGTTTTTCTCTGTCAGAGGGAGGTGATGATTTAAACAACCGCTGATTGTTGTGTGCAGCAAACTGCATCAAAAGACCATCTCAGCGTGGCTCCTTAGATTTAAAAATAAACTCTGGACCTGCCAAAAGCAAACAGACGCTGCACTCTGATATTTTTCATTTGTCTATTTAGCTGGATTATACGGCACCAAACGGCTCCACTGCCTGCACTAGCTACTTTGCTTTCCGTTTGTAATACGTCTTGTGGTGTTGTTTCTGTTGTCTCGGGCGTAATTGGATGAGCATCCCCTTATAGTTCCCTGAGGGAGATCTGGATCTCACCCGAACATTTCTGCTCTCTCAAAATGCTTTGACTGCCTTATCTGAACGTTCACAGTCGTGAAATAAGTTTGGATGGAAATGCACACATATGGGGAAGGAGTGTTACTATACAAGAGGGTCTAAATCCTCATTTACCAGAAATCGCTCCACACCAAACTGTGTTTGACATCGTAGAGCTCGACTTCATTCTGTGGTCTGGACTGGTTTTGACTGAAATATAATTCTTATCTTTTCACAGTATTTTTAATCCCTCTTTGGCGTTGAAGAAGACCAAGCCTCAGTTCAAACGCCCAACCATGCTACGCCCACATTCACACAAAAAGCAATCCAGTCGGAGCACAATGATGTCACAGACCGAAAAAGAGTTTCGATAAGGCGCCGTGAAACAGTGTTGCAGGGTTGATGAAACAGTGTCCTACTTTTCAGAGGCCACTCGATGGTGCTCTTGGTTTAGAAATAGTGTGAGGTTTTATTGACTTGTTCAAGTCCAAACATTTTACAGCAGACAGCGCCATCTGGTGGCCTATGAAAATCAGGACACTGTTTCATGAAACCTCATCCACACAGCAGCATTTCAATGGCATATGGTTCAAAAACACAACATCTCTGCTTATCTCAGAGGATTGTTCGGCACATGCCACATCGGCCGAGGAAAATTCAATTTGCTGAGGAACTCAAGTGAGAAGAGGACGTCCATGCTGTGCTTAGTTTGTTTAGACCGGCCTTGACAATGGTGACCTGTCATTTGTACGAATTGCAGGCAGCCTCATTAGAAACTAAAAAACTTGCAAAAATGGAAATGAAATGCATGAAGTCAGAGATTCGCCTTTGCAGGGAAGTTTTTTTTTGTTGAATTTTGTTGTTTTTTTTTCTTGGCAATAACAGAACGGTTCCCCACCTCATTCAAAAAAATAAACAGTTGCACCTTAATAAACTCCAATACATCCAAAAATGTTCTGTCCACTCTGACCCTCAATTGAAATGACATTTATTTGTATTGGGGTTGGACAACCATACAGTAATGCAATAAATAAATGAATAATTTCACAATAAATTATTTTTGATGTGAATATTTTTCAATCCCAATGTTCATTTTCATGCCCAATATCCCTTCTTTCAGCATACAGTTTTCCTCCCTGCCAATGCAAACTGGCACTATTCTTGCTCCACGTTCAAACAGTATGCTGGAGAGCAAGAGCCAGAAAGGTACTCGGAACCACTGGATTTCGCTCTTAATTTCTCCCGTCCATGCTGAAACAGTTCAGGTCCAGAAAAAGTTTAGTGAAACTACAACTGGTGCCTAATATGTCTTGTTTATTTTATGTAATTTTTTTCAAAATCTGAGTGGAAGTGGCATAGAGCTGTTCGCCTGACATCCTTAGTTTAGTTTAGAGGAGACCTGGGCAAAGTGCAGCCCAGGGGCCGTATGCGGCCCTTTGCCTGTGTTTTTGCGGCCCTCATGAGATCAGACTACTGATATAGTCTGTCACATTTTTATCCTGCTTCCGTTTGAGCCAGTACTGGTTCAACACATTCACGACTAAAATTTTGTTTCCTCCTTTCGTTTGTCATTTTATTATTTTCCTGAAAATTTGTCTAAAGAAAGAAAATTTGACATTTTTAAATAAATTGCCTTTTCGTCTTTGATATTTGGTCCGTAGTATTATTATGATTGCTATTCATTCTTTGTTTGAACGCTGTCTTCTTCTTCTGCTTCATGGCAACAAGCTGCTCTTGTTTGTTGAGGCCCCCTGCAGTAGTGGATGAAGAACTACAAGAATAAGCGCGTCACTAGTTAGACTTAATATGGTTTAGGTGATAGTTTTGGCCGGCCGAAAGAAAAGTCTTACTTTTTTGCCATAAAGTCATTAACCATTTATATCGTCTCCTGTAGACCCAGACAACACAGCTTTTATAAAAAAACTGTCCCGAAGGCTCAGTGGATCCAAGAAGAATGACAGATTATTTACTCCCAAGAAGAATGTATTGATGAAAGCACAGCAGTAATGGAGGGCTCATTTATGTGGTCACTTCACACCGTCAAAATCCAACTGAAATGGAGTCCAGAATCAGAACCAGAATCCACTTTACTGCCATGGTCAGGAGGATCCCAGCAACTAGGAAAGTGCTTTGGAATAACGTGCAATAAAATAAAATAAAATAATTATTTATTTGTTACTTCTATTATTATTGTTTATTTAGATTCATTTTTTATTCTCTTTAGACGTTTCTCATAGACGTTTGTTTACATTGTTTCCACTAACGGTACACTGACATTCTTATGGTTAAAGAGACATTACCGGCAACAGTTCAGTCTCCACACGCATGACAACAGTGACAGCGGGAGTCACGTCTTTGTGGAAGCTCAGGGCCACATTAAACAACCTTTGATCACGTCACAGAACTACTACGCTTGTCTCGATGGCTGCCCACTGGGTCGGAACGTCTCAGCCAAATCATGAATTACATTGGTAATGGCAGGTGTGTCCCACCACATTATTAGGTCCAAATGTTGCCATCACTCCAGTGACAGCTCAGACAGACGGGATAAAATTCTATTTCAAACTTCATTAAGTTTCAAAGCAGGATTCGTCACTTTGTCTGGCAACAACAAGAGCAACAAATATGAATGAAATAACACCAGGAAGACAAACAATTGCTCCTCGGAGGGAGCTGTCAATACATAATCAACCCTCCGTCCCAGAGGGAAGAAGAGGACGTGACGGGGGACTTGTGTGTCTCTTTTCATTTGCCTCAGAAGGAGGAACAAGGTCATATCATGATGTTGCCATGAAGGGAAGCTGAGCCTGAGCTCTGCGCCTGAGCTTAAGACCTAAAAATGGAGCGTGACTCAAGTAGTGCAAGGACTGAATTAGCTTCACCTCGGGGCATGGTGTGACATCACCTCATCAGCAGGCAGCGATATTCATTCTCACAGAATACGTCATATGTGAAACGACCACAAGTTTGATGCTGCTGCGTCCTGATGTCGCTGCTGTGTCGAGGTAAGAGAACAGGCAGAGTTTGAGTGGGTTCAGAAACACATATTCTGGCAAAACAAAGGGGCAGAATTGATATGCATTTCTACCACAGGTCTGTTCGCACTAGACGATCCTCTCCTGGCGTAATGTTAACCGACGCGGTAGTCTGAATGAGTTGTGTGGTAAAGGCTACTGACATGGTGCGCTTGGATGGGATTCAAATCTCAGGTCATTTTCACTCCCCCCCCCCAAATCTCGAGGTACATCTAGATGAGATCTAAACAATAGATGAATCATCATTTGAGTAATGGATAAAATAGAAATGTGATGTGTGACAAAACAGTGGTCGGGCCAGCAATGTTGGATGGTTTGGAAACAGTGGCACTGAGGAGAAGACAGGAGGCAGAGCTGGAGGTAGCAGAGATGAAGATGCTGAGCTTCTCTCTGGGAGTGAGAGCAGGATGATGAGAGGATCAGAGGGACAGCACATGTGCTCAGGTGTTTAGGAGACCAAGTCAGAGAGGCTGGATGGAGATGGTTTGAACATGTACAGAGGAGAGAGAGAGAGCCAGTACATTGGTAGATGAAGATGTTGAGGTTGGAACTGCCAGGCAGAAGGTGGAGAGGAAGGCCAAAGAGGAGATTGATGGAGGTGGTGAAGGAGGACATGAGGTTTGTAGGTTTGAGAGAAGATGGTCAGATGGAGGAAGATGATCCGCTGTGGCCACCCCTGAAGGGAGAAGCCCAAAAAGAAAGAACGGGTATGTGGAAGATCACTTTGTAGAAGGAATCGAAGGTGGAGAGGACACCAAGAAAGGGATGACATTCAGTGCGTCCGAGAGAGAAGAAACAAGACGAACTGAAACCAACTCCACTCTGTGGACAGATGGACAATGACTCCCCGTTGAAATGAGGTCACGCAGTATATCATTCACACCTCGACGCAGAGGTCAGAGGCTTTCTGCAGGAACTTTGCTGATCATCAATGGTCAGGTCTCCAGGTATCTGAGACACATGAACCAGAGCAGAAAGACAGAGACAAAGTGGAGAAGATGAAGACGTGCATTCTGACATCAAGGTGGACTTGATTCAGCACAAACGGGAGACGCAGAGAAAAGGATCAAGAATTTTCTCTCTGCGCAGACCTTTAAGTCCTTTAACATTTGCGAGTTCAAATCCTCAAATGACACATGCAGAAAGTATTTTAGTATCAATATGAAGCATATATTGAGATGTGTTTGTGTTCTCAGATCTTCAAAACACCGCCACCTTTTTTCCAGAGAGGCTAGGAGACACCACACTACAAGGTGTTTGCACTCAGATCTCCGACTCTAACATCCTGCGTCGGTGATAACGTTCCTCCCTGCACAACTCCGACATCGCTCAGAAAGACAGTGAGATACGGGTCGGATACGAGGCGCTGCTGATACGCACCCAGACGATCCTTTCATCCCACCGTGGCATTTAGGACATTAATCCATGTATTCCATGACAAAGTATTGAGATACAAGCAAAACACCTGATGTGGTAAACAAACTCCAGATAGTGAGTTAGCACATCCATCCAGTTTCTTCTGTTTATTCTCGATTGAGATTCCAGCTGCAAAGGGTGAGAGGCGCTGCCCACCCAAGGCAGAACACAGGTGGTGAATTTCAAGTCACCAATTCACTTCTGTCTGCTTTTGTCCTGTGGGAGGAGATTACGTCTGTCTCTAGATCACTGCCCTTTAAGCACAGAGAAACACGCCTGGTTTGAATCGTGCTATTCAAATGTTCAAATAAAAAATGGCTTGTGTAACACTTCAGCATTCATGCAGATTATTATTGTTCAAGGTTATTAAAGCATTTGTACAAACAAATCACAGCCAGTCGACGGTGCTTGAAAGCTTCAGCTGGTAATTGTTAAATTTTTTTTTTTTTTTTTTTTTTTCTTCATGAGTTGTTCTCTGTGACCTTGAAAACATATTTCCGAAGCAGAAAATGTTAGCATTTACTGGTGTTCCACACAAACTAACCTTGTGTCGCCACTTGGCTTTGGAAAACAGCTTTTGTTTCCACTTTCATTTTACCCAATAAAAACACTTTGAGATCAAGATCTTATTTTCATGGGCAAACTGACCGAGAGCTCAGCAACCCACAGCAAAGTAAAGGACACACAGTGGCTTAAAAACAGAACTATAAAACATCTTTCTTCAGTAGCCCAGTGTCCATTAGCCTTTAGCAGCTAATGTCATAGCAAATCTGTTGGGCTGGCTATAGCTACGCTAGTTTATAATGCCAGGGTATGAATGCAACTCCTTTATTCAAACTCTTCAACATGAAACACATCACCAGAGAAAATACGAAAACTGGGGATGCTCCGATCGATCGGGCACCGATTATGATCGGCCGATATGAGCGTGATCGCTGCTGCGTCCGCTCCTCCCTCCCTGCTGCTGCAAAGTCTCGAGAGATTTGCCAAACTGCGACGTTGAATTAAATATTTTTCAAGTGTCCTTTTGACAGAATAAGTCCTCCTTGAATAGGTATATGAAAATGTGTCTGCATAAAAATGTACACAGAAGATTAAAATTCATTGTCAATCCATGTGATCGGTATCGGTGAGCCGTGGTGATCGGTACTCTGGCTGATCGGTATCAGTGACACGCAGCATAATTCCTGATCAGAGCACCTTTATATATAATATATTTATGTACGTATTTATTTAATATATTTATGTCAAAATCTCACGTTGTACTGCTGGTACATTAGCATCAAAGCTACACGATGGAGCGCTGCGCACCTTCAGCGCTATTATATTGATGTTAAACAGTGTTGCCAATACATATTCTGTTGTCGTCCGTGTTCTCAAGCGGGTGACCTGCGGTGGCCAGTGGGAGACGGAGAATTGAAACATCCAGCCGCACCGTAGCCTGGAGCGGCAGCTGTCAGCCGGGAGACGGTGACAGGCTTCATCCTCAGAACTGCTGCCAGGATGGAAAAAGCTCACGTCACCTGGAGAATCACTTGAGGGGATTCTGCTGCTCTTCTGCCTCCACCACACAATTCAGGTCAAAAGACTAGAACTCCAGTGCACTGTCACTCCGAACAGTCACATGACTCTCAGTGGAAGGACTGACACCATATTTCTCAAAATTATTTTGGATTGTTTCCGTAACATTCACGCTTTTCAAGTCCATTTTGTCAGAAGTACATTTGTTTGGGATCATCCTGAGCAGATTTTGGACAGAATTATTCTCCATGTTAGTATCCATTACTTAAGCTGTGTGTCTATAATATTCTCACTCCCAGCAGGGAGAACAATAACAGCAGCTGGATGATGAATTTGTGTCTGGACTCACACTGTTCTCTGCTGTTAATTTAAAGATTTGGTAGTGAGAGCCTGTTTCCATCCATCACTCAAGTATTTCTCATACTGGCCTGCGCTCACAGAGTTCTGTCGCGTCTGGTTTCAGGGGGGAAAAGACGTTTTTGGAAAGTCTGGTTGGCCGTGCTAATTGCTTGTGTATAAAGGCTCACGCTCCACTGAGGAGCAACACACTCTAACAAGAATCCCATGCTCTTTCACACACACACACACACACACGTTCCTCTCATATTGTTTACAAATCCCCTGGAGACGGAAGTTTGAGAACAATATCTGAAGGCGAACGCAGGTCCGCAGGGTCTGATTGTAAGAACACGAGTTCTTCCAGTGGAAAAAAAGCGAGCTACTTGCGGATTCCAGACCGGTCTCCGGCTCGGCCATGACCGCGCACGTCCGCCCCTCCGATTGTCAGAGGTCCACATCTCTCCATGCTCCGCAGAATCTGATAATGATGCGTCCAGCGCGGATAGCGCAACACAAACATCCCATGAACTTGATCTCTGAACCAACCGAAAGCTCAGAGAGTCAAAGAAGCAAAAACTCCTCCGATTGATCGACTCGCTGAACAAGTCAAGTGTGTTGAAGGTGGAGTCACAGGACAGCAAATTAAATTGTTGGAAGTAAAACTAGCTGTAATCTAGAATCATTTTCATGGAAATTATCATTGTGTCATATTTTAATACAGAGGCATTGACCCTGTGTGGTTCTCTATTTGGGCTAGAAAGGCAAAAATCCTGCTTCATCCGGACAACCAGACTGTTAGTGATGGGTAACTGAGTTATTCTGGATACTTTTCATTCAAGAACGTTGAATCTGAGTTCTATTGAAAGGAGTGCTGGGTGTTCACATGGCAGCACACACAGCACTGCAACTGCAACCCCTGTCACTCTCACACCCCCCCACTGCACTCAGTTGGAAAAACGGCGAATGGTCAGAGGACATTGGGTTAGTTAATGAATATACTTGACACCCAAAAACTTTGCTTAAGACAAAATTGCCTCAAGAGGAACCATGACGCTGAATACTTTATAATAATTAGAACAATTTTCTGTATAGTATAGAAGTAGAATAATTTTCTGTATCCTGTTTAACAACATATTCTAACACATAAATATGAGCAAAGTCTTACCACCTACTAGTTTCAAATATATATATATATATATATATATATATATATAAACTATGTTAAAGAAGAAAGAGCAAGTTATTTATATATATATATATATAATATTTTTTTTTTACAACTAAAATTTATAAACCTCACAGCCTCACGGCAAGAAGGTTGTGGGTTCGACTCCAGCCTGAGGCATGTTTGGGTCCTTCATGTGTTAAAAATAACTTGCTCTTTCTTCTTTAACATAGTTTATATATATATATATATATATATATATATATATATATATATATATATATATATATATATATATATATATATATATATATATATATATATATATATATATATATATATATATATATAAATATTATATATAATTAATATTTATTTCTTTGGTAACTAGTAACATAACTTGCTCTTTCTTCTTTAACATAGTTTATATATATATATATATTATATATAATTAATATTTATTTCTTTGGTAACTAGTAACATAACTTGCTCTTTCTTCTTTAACATAGTTTTTATATATATATATATATATATATATATATATATATGTATATATATATATGTATATATATATTTATATATATATATATATATTTATATATATATGTATATATATATATATATATATATATATATATATATATATATATATATATATATATATATATATATATATATATATAAACTATGTTAAAGAAGAAAGAGCAAGTTATTTTTATATATATTTTATATATATATATATATATATTTATATATTTTTTTACAACTAAAATTTATAAACCTCACATCCTCACGGCAAGAAGGTTGTGGGTTCGACTCCAGCCTGAGGCATGTTTGGGTCCTTCATGTGTGGAGTTCATACAGGGGCACTGTTTCGTCCGAGCATCCCAAGGCTCAAAACTGGCATCTGTGTGTCTGTGTGTGTGTGTGTGTGAGATGAGTCCAGCCAATTGTCGGCCAAGGAAACTGAATGAGCAATGTTTTTTTTTTTTTTCTGTCTTCATCCACCGCAGTGCTAAACAGCTAGTAATCCCCCAGTAATGACTGAGGAACGGAGCCTTTTGAGATGCTGCCTTTCCAAACACTTGTGTGTGTGATAATTATCTTCTTGAATCCTTGTGTTCTTTCTCTCCCACTGAAACACACAGATCAGTGATATGTCACGGTGATGAAACCGTCCTGAAAAGTTTGTAACAAAAGAAATGAAAGGAAATCATCAAACACAGGGTAAAAATGCATGATCCGCGCCCCACAGTAGATTTCAACCGTTTCGATCAGACTATGGATTTGGATTGGGTTGTTGTGGGTTGTTGACCGCGGTTAACCCCTTAGCTGCCGTATTCCCAGATCAAAAGCTGAAGTTTACAGTCACCATCTGTCTTGTCCTTCAAACTTTCAGAAGTTCCAAGAAAAAACACCTGAAGAAGACGCGGGACTCATTGACATTCCGGGACGGACCTGAGTGACTGAGAACAATGTGAACCGTGAAAGACACACGAGGTTGAGATGAGAAAGAAGAGCTGTGCCAAATGTCTTTTTCTGCATTTTCTCTTTTCAGGTTTAGCGCGAGGTATTTAGCGATTAACTGAACACATGTGTAGTCGGCTTTTCACTGATACTTAAAGATAGTTGTGACTTTGATACTTCGTGACATTTTGCTCATAATTGGTGCCCAATACAACAGTTTCCTTTCTGCTGTTATTGCAGCTTTCTGTCATTTTTAAGAAGATTCATCAAATACAACTGAATTAATAATAAAAAAAAAACTCTTCAAAGTGTTACATTCCTTTACAGCATTTCCACCACTGTTGAATCACTGTATATTGTCATAATAATATTTATTTCTTTGGTAGCTAGTAACATAAAGACTGCAAATGTATCATTTTTCAACATACATTATTTTTATGTTTGATGAATTCTAATTACATCTAAAAAGAAACCATTTTATTTTATTTTTTGTCAGTCTCTCTTATTGTTTTATCAGTATTATATTTGTATA
This sequence comes from Synchiropus splendidus, assembly GCF_027744825.2. Classification (NCBI taxonomy): domain Eukaryota; kingdom Metazoa; phylum Chordata; class Actinopteri; order Syngnathiformes; family Callionymidae; genus Synchiropus; species Synchiropus splendidus. The sequence goes on from NC_071339.1 coordinate 3,532,507, forward strand.
TTCCCAAAACGGTTACACTTGAGATGACTTCATATCAAATTACTTGCTTATTCACTGGTAATAATGGGTAATTATGGACATGTTTACAGCAAATCTGCAGTGAGCTTTCCAGGGTAAAGTAAGTTCAACAAGATGCTATACTGACTGGATAATAGTCTTGATCCACGCAGGGATATATAGTTTGTTAATGGTGATATATGTTCACTAATCTGTGTAACTGAAAACAAATGCCTCATGACAAGGCACAAGTAGCTACAGAGCCAGGATCTCACATGTTTTCAAACCACAGAAGAAAACAAATACAGTATCATCAAGAACTGCTGCTAAATGCTCTGTATCTGGGCTGAATTATAAAAGAGATGTTGCAGCCTGAAGACCTGAATGTGTTCAACGGTCAGTGTAACATGAAGCTTGGGCAGGAACGCAGAAAGCCTCTGTCACATTCCGGCTCCTCCTCCTTAAACAAGGCCTCCAAAACTAGTCGCCTACTGGCCACTCGACGCTGAGCACAACATTCTGGCTGCTGTAATTCTGCCTCCCCTCCTTCAGCATTTTCCCGACAGGCTGGGTAACACAATTTCACCACAATTAACTCCCAAATTCTGGTTCTGGACCAGCGGCCCAGTCTGTCGCTTCTCAGGCCTCTCAACACCCCGAGACAGATCCACTCCTAAATGGTGCTCATCAGGCTCCGGAGCACATTTGGATGAAACAGAAACCCAGAGACGTGCCACTATACGCTGCAGCAGCAGGCCCCAGGTGTCGCCTCACACCTGACAGCATCACCATCCGTGTGTGTTCAGCGATTCATGTGGCAGCAGGTGTGTGTGTCGCACGGTCTTGTGTTGGTGTGGCCTCGGCGGAGATTTACTTGTTTATATTTTTTGTTTGTTGGTGCAGTCATTTCATTTTGGGTGTCTGTTATTGATTTTGGCATCCTCTCCCCTTCCTGTTGCTCTCTTTATTTACGGCTGTTTATTCAGAGCGGAGTGATGCAGGCCAAGGACAGGACGGGGAAATAACTCAAGGATATTAACGGTAATGAAACAGAGAAGTTGAATGGATGCTTTTTCATGAGGAGGCCAAGACTGATCACCAATTCAGAACATCAGAAACCAGACAACAGGTAAATCAGCTTACACTTTATGAATTGTTTTAGTTACCGCCGTTTATGTGCACTTAGAAAGAAGCAGGTCCAAAGGCTCAAATGGTTTATGTATTATTATTTCTCAATATCAATCAACTCTGAAGTCGGATAAAGTGTCGGCCATTGTGTCTGTTGATGTGACAAGCAACAATTTGAATTCGCAATACAGTTAAACACAAGTGTAGGGTGGATTAAATACAAACAAACTAAACAAACTGCTAAAATACACCTCTGATAAGGTGTGTGTGAGTGTGTCCATGGCTCATATCTATCTAGCTAAACGTGTGTTGTGTGTCAGATGGAAGGTCAATAAGGTCTGTTGCCCAATAACGTCATGTTCTCAAGTGAAATGAGATATGAAGAAGATAAAACCCCAAGATTGGTGCGAAGAAATATAGTTACATGAAGTTAAGCGCACAAAAATGTGCCAGTCTGTGGGACCAATTTTGCATTCTCTCTTTTCGTGATTCACATGACACTAAACCAGTCAAGTCGCCACTTCGAGTCACTGTCTGAGAAACTCAACTTTTGCTTAGATATAGCACCCAAGGTGCTGTTTTAAGGGCTGCGTCGCCAGCTCTGCTGCATTTCAGTTATAGAAATGCTCCAAAAAAACAGTGAGACGGCACATACCTCCACCTAGACGGGTTTCATGAAACAGCGTCCTGATTGTCAGAGGCCACCAGATGGCGTAGTCTTCTGTAAAATGTTTGTATTTGGACAAATAAGTCAACGAAACCTCACATCATTTCTAAACCGAGAGCACCATCTAGAAAACTAGGACCCTGTTTCATCAAGCCTGCAGTACTGTTTCATGATACCTCATCCACCCATCGCTATCACAACCATTGCATATGCCCTTATGCAGATACAGTATACACTTGATGTATACTGAACAAATGAAAGATGAAAGAATGTTGTTGCTAGTGGTAGAAACTGCATATCAGACTCCATATCAGGACCTTCCTGGGCTCTAACTATTGTGTACACAGGGGGGTTACTCAGTGCAGCGCAGTACAGTACAGTACACTGTACATTAACAACACATTTTGTCTCATATGGAAGTCAATAGATTACAGTGGTTTCAATGTAAGGCCTGTTTCTGGCTGTTGAAGAAGGAGATGGTCATGTGACCGGATGCAGCCCACAGAAAGCAAAACCTTCAGGAGGTTTTAAGAAACACAACAGCATCAGAATCAAATCACTTCTATCCAACCCTGAAAGTTCCAATGAAATATGTCTGTGTTGGACTTCTTCTGGTTACTGCCCAACTAAGAGAGCCCTAATAGAAACATCAAACCTCCTCTGGAGTTACCAACCATATTATATGATTGGTCAACTGACTACCTGGTCACACAGTACAAGGTTATTCTGACTATTTTTTTTTCTTCCAATAGGAAGGAGAGATGAGATGACAATGCCAGGGTTCATTGGGATGGAGTGGAGCAGCAACGGCAGTTCATATATAGTCGACTATATGTGACCGTCCTGACCCAAAACATCTCAACTATGGGACCATTTCACAGATCACACACCTTCCACAAACTGCCTCCCCTAGAATGGAGTGTGAGCCGTCGCCTTTTGACCAGTGCAGTGGTTCTACGGATCTTGCACAGACAAGATAAACAAATCAATGGCCGTCATAATGCAAGAAATACTAGGGTTGTGATGCAGGTGCGGTGGCACCAAGCAAGCAGAGAATGCATTTCCAAAGCTCCTGTCAGTCTGCGCTATATTTATTTATATTCAGAAATCTTTTTTTGGGCTCCTGCTTGCCATCCATTCCTCTTTAATGTGAAAATCCATTTCAATTTCCATGAGAGAAAGCGGGAGAGAGAGGAAGCCTGACACCACGCAACGTCGATGCATTATTTTCATCAAGTTTCATCATTGCCGCTCAGGATGGAGCGCAGACTTTTCAAATTAAGACGCTTCCATGTCTGCTCCCTGCAGAGAGCTGTGGAAAGAGCGCCGCACTCACCTGGTTTGGATCCCTCGGCCACGGAGCCGTTGTACACCTGGTTCTGAAACTCGGGTCTGTTGTCGTTCATGTCGATCACGTAGATGTACAGATCTATGGGGTTCTCCACTTGGTTACCGTTCATGTCCACAGCGTGCGCTCGGAGCTGTTGGGAGACAGGCAATGATAAGCGGGGAACAGGGAGCATTTCAACTTTGAGTCGACAGACTCCGACAGCGGGACGCTGGTCGTGACTGACGCCAAAGCTGGCACACTTGGCTTCTCAAACTTTATTAATTGGCAACTTCATCAGAGAGGCAAATGTTGCGGTTCTTGCTTGCCAACAGGGCACGGCATCGTGTCGGCTCCCTGGCATGGACCATGAAAACAGACACTGAGGAGGGGGGTGCGAGGTAGGGAGCCGTTCCAGACTGAAAAACAAACACTTACTGTGCTCATCACACAGCTAGAGGCCCCGAACACATCAGCGAGGTGTTGACGGTCAAGCTGCGGCGTTTTGCTTTTGGTTTGTTTTGTTACAGCCCATCAGATGGATGCTGCCGACTGATAGGCTGCTCTCTCCATTTGAATCCGAGGACACTGAGCGTGAGGGACGTCCGGTCATCAATGAGAAGAGAAATAAAATAAAAAACAATTCATCTGAATTGATTTTTTTTTTACATGTCCTAATCCTGAATCATCAATCGATTATTTACCATATATATTTTCAAATAGATATGAGCCACGTTTAAGTTCTTCTACTATTTAGAACAGGGATTGGGACCCTTTTTGAGAGTGACTGGTCACGTGACTTGGTGGCAGTTTAGCGGTTAAAGCACAGCCCTGTGTGTCACAAGGCTGCTGGTTTGCCTACGTCTCTTGTGCAGGTATTTTTCAAATTCATTCATTTTACCCTGATCCTCCTGGAAATATCAAGCGGCATACGCAGAAATGTGACTTCTATATTTTTTTTCGTGGCTCATGCCACCAACGGACTCCACAACGATCAACAATGAATAATAGGTGAAACACACGCCATACGTTTAGTTTAGGAAATGGCAAAGTGGAACGTGGAACTAAGTCATGTACATCTGATCTGACATCGGATCTGATGACCCTCCAAGTCTTAGGACCGCCACTGACATCGGCGAGGTTTATTGTTTATTTTTCAAACTTAAACGCAAGTCAGAGTCTTTGAACAATATTTGGACATTTCGCCGGAATAGCTCTTACTTTTTTGTCTTATTTCCTGCATAAACGATGATCTCAACAGCAACTTGATCAAAATTGCAGCCAGTTCGGCGGCTCATTTGGCGAAGAGCCACATGAAACTGGGGAAAGAGCCACATGCGGCTCGGAAGCAGCGGGTTGGCCAGGCCTGACTTACGGTGACAAACCGCTTACAACTTCTCTGACTATCAGCCTTCAGCGGAGTATTGTGGTCCTACCCAATAAACACTGTTATGGTTCCCGTGATGCTTTGCAGTCCAGTCAACCAATGACAGTGGTCGATTGTTACAACACGGGTGCGCCGCCACAGCAGTTGAGCAGCTCCAGGAGCAAAAGAGAAGTGGGTAACTGAAGTCGGATGAAAATAGCTGCCTCGCAGGCCACAGGCTCCCGACACCTGGCTTCCAGTGTTACTTCCCTGACAACGTCTTCCACAGCCAAACATAAATGGGTATGTTTGACAGAAACATCCAGAACCAAATTGGAATGAATTACAGATCAAATTGAATCTGGAACTCTGTATAAACATGGGCGCATTATTGCATTGAACATTTCCGTTAGCTTTTAATTGCCGCTCTAATGTTCTTCTTTCTTGGCAAAAATATGCCGCCCATCTTTGCCACTTTTCAACTGCCGTCAAAATGCATGCTCTCAGCAGAAACGCTTCCCAATTTGGCTCGGCGTGCGGAGGACAGCTCTCTTGTTGGCAGAGCCCGACGCAGCGGCGGCAAAATATTTTGTTTTGCGGCAGCAGCATGGAGGCGGATCAGCCTGACAGCCTATTTGGAGCTGGTGGTGATGCATTGTGAGGTGACATGAAAGATTGAATGGCGGCACCTGCCTCCTCTGAAACACAACTAATCATGTCAGCTTTTTCGCCTGCCTGTCAAAGATGCATCCCAACACAGCCAAACATCCGCTTCGGCATTCACACCCCGGCGCCGCCACAGACACGTTCGGGCATATTAACGCAGACACCCACTCGGGCCACTCGCAGCCAATTAAAAGTCATCTTTAACTTGTTCATTATCCTCAAGATGCCCGTCTCCATTGGTTGGAAGGCAGCAGAGAAATGAGGAAAAGAGAAGGAACAAACAAACATTCCCAATCTGTTTTCTCAGCTGTGGATGCTGCACGCAGAGAGGTGCGTGACTGCTACAGTATCTGCGGTCTGTGTGTCTCTCGCAATCCTTCCAGTTCTGACTTGGTGTTTACATGTGTAAAACTCTTCACCACCATATTTTAGATGTGTTTGTGTCTACACTCTTCCTCTTGGTGTGTTCAATACTGTCGACTACGGATGCTCCGATCAACCGCTCACCGATCATGGTTGGCCGATATCAATTGCCCAAAAAAGAATTATTCATTTCATGGGGCAAGATGCCCAGCCTTTCTCAAGTGTCATTCAGGCAGAGACGGATTTTGAAATTCATAGTCAATCCATGTGATCGGTATCGGCTCCCTATCGGAGCATCCCTACAATTGACATGGGTGAGTGAGTCTTTGTCACAGCGCCAGACACAAATGTGCACCAGTTATTGAGGCTGGATCCAACAGAGGACAGCGACAATAGCAAGCCAATAGTGTATTGACGTCAGCAGGGAATCATTACTGTAGTAGACAATAAATTAGAATGAGTATCGGTTTACAATGAAATGACTCACGCCTACTGAACTGGATCGATATTTTTGTGTTAGAGAGTGAAAATAATTCATTTTACTAAAAAAACAGAAAAAGGAATCTATGACAAGTCAGTTATATGGATATACACCTTATCTATAAGGTGTATAAATAATCTCGCACCTCAGAGTCACTTTTTTAGCCAGTCCATAACGGACAAGGTGCACTGCATATTTTGAAACTGTTTCACTGCCATTCACTGCCAATTTGAGATTCTAAATGTAACGTTTGATATTTAATTGGAGATTTACAGAGACAGTGGTACCTCGGTTTTCGAACAAATCGAAGTTCGAAACAATTTCATTCAAAAATTTAGAGATTTTTTTGCTTCAGATTTCGAACAAAAACCCAGAACTTGAACGCCCCCGAAAAAAAACGGAAAAAAACATAACGTGCGCGGACCGATCAGCTGACCCACGACGCGCTTCGTTATTGTGTATAACGCAGCCTCTGTATGCAGACGTGTCCCGTTAGCTCCATTTACTGACTGTTTTTTCTTCATATTGAGGTGTAAAACCTTTCCTGTCTCCACACTGGACCGTGGTAGAGTGTCACAGGGGAGGTGCTGGCTCTCCACACCTCCACTCCAGGGTTTGATGTCCTGTTGTGGGCTGGAGCTGGGACAGGGATGAGGCCAGTCTGGGACAGAGCGTGACTTGGTTTATGACTTTGTCACAGCCAAACTGCACAGAAGCGCACATTCAGAGCTGGACACGCACCGGGCACCTCTTCACTTCTGGAGAGACCTCACTCACTCGGCAACCCCTCCCACATGCAGCGGCCACACACATAGAGGAACAGCCACCTGCAGCAGACACTCGACATTCACTCCTACAAAAGACTATTTTAAGGCTTGGAACGCATTAGTTCTTTTTCTATTCATTGTAAAATGAAATGATGGGAAAAATTGATTCAGATTTCAAACAAATCGCTTCTCGAACGGCCGTCTGGAACGGAGTGTGGTCGAGAACCGAGGTACCACTGTATTAAAAAATATACAGAGATATTAAGCCAGATAGCAGCCGTGACCAGCTACAGATCATTAGATCCGCAAAAGAAACGTGCACCACATGGCCTGATCTGCCAGAATGATATCCAGCGTTCTGGCCCAGATCGGGCCCACATCTGTTTCAGATGGGGGAAACGGATCCATACTGGATGTGGCCCACTGTTCAAACAGCATGTAGCCTGGAGTACACCCAGCCAACATCTCATATAGATGACTGCATAGTGACTATTTTGACCATATCTAGCTCCCAAAAAGATCAAAACGAATCATATGGTGAGGGAACTGGCCAAGACTTTAACCCCAGTGATGTTTCAGCGATGTCATCGGCTGTCTGTGATGGCCCTGTCTTCTTGTATTAAAACAATTGAATTGAGGTCATAATGTGTAAAGCAAGAGGTTGAAAAGTCAAGACGAACAAAACAACCAGTCGTTCTGTCGGCAAAAGTGATTGAAGGGATAGCATACAATTTGAAGGCTAACAAGCCCTGTGTGTGGAGGGCCCTGAGATTGTCGGGGCCAGAGATTGTTGCTCTGTAACCATCATTTTCAAGGCCGTGATTTCTGGGCTCGTTCTGCAGTGACTTGAATTTGACATCGCCGTTTTTTGCAGATGATATTCAGCAATGGAAGCACTTTCTCATACTCGGCTGAAAGTCCATCTCCTCATGGCGAAGAGAATACCGTTCTTGTCCTGCTTCCAGGGACAAAATTGGAAGCAGCCTGAAGAATCCCTGAATGCTGCTCCATGACGCCCAGTGGAAGATTTCATCCAGACTCTTCAGCTCCAGGACCACCTTTGTGTCCGTGGTGATAAGGTAAAAGCCTTACCTACGCTGAACAAGTTCACTGCTGAAATACAATGACATCATAACATTGCAGTGTGAAGCCCAATTCACAAAGCATGTGTTTATATATAGTGTCTGTGTTGCATTACGGATCTGTTTTTTGGCTAACTGAGTGTAAGGGGTAAGGCTGGGTCCATTTCTCACCCCAACACGAGCACTTAACACTAGCATTTGGTTTAGCGCCCTCCAAGTGAAGTGATTGACGTGTCTAAGAATTGGGACGACACGTCATGACGTCACGCGCGACGTGCCATTGGCTGTTTTGTTTCCTACATATCGAGTGTTGGAGACGTTTTGATAATGCCAGCTCCAACGTTCTTGCAACCTCGGCGCTGATGATCTCACTTGGTTTGGTGAACCAGCGGAGAAAAAATGGGCGGAGCCGAAGCTGGCTTTGCCGCTATGTTGTGGTGATAGATCTGCTAGAGGTATGACGATGTTAACGTTAGCCTGGACGCTAGCTACTGTTGTTTGTTAAGAAGAAATAAAAACATTCTGTTGTACATACATGTTGAATTGTTCATGTTGTTGGACACGGTTGGCCATTTGGGTCGCTAGTGTGTGATACGAGACAAATGGAAGACTAGTCCTGGCTACTAACATGTCTCCGTTGTCCTATCCAACTGTCCAATTGTTCGTAAATAAAGTACAATGGTATCCTGGAAATCTATCCACACTTCATATTCCCACTAGGTTTCAAGTCAGATGCGGAGCTCCCTCGGTTTGAAGGGATCATTTCAAGTGGTGAACGGCGAGTGCCCTCGGTCTGAGGAGGATTGGGACACACTACACTCACATGTGAAGGCGCAAAACCCAGTGTTAGGGTGAGAAATGAGACACAGCCTAAGACTGTGCTGCCTTGAGTGAGCACAATTTTTCCTCCACTGTTCTCCTTGGTAGCTACACAATTTAAAAAACAAACAAGAAAAAGATTTGTGGAGTCACGCCTTGAAACACTGAGTATTGTTACATGCAGAGAGTAGCCCAACTAAGTCCTGTAGAGAAGATCATTTCCAGTTTCTCGCCAGTAGTTGGACTTGAAGCTGTAGACAAATCTGTTTACATGCATTTTTAATGTCTGACCTGGCGCAGCAATTCAGTCATGTGCTGAGACTGAGTCGACCTTGGTGAGTAGAGAAGCCTTTGACCTGTCACCTGAAGTGCCAAGCTTACAGAATAGTTCTTGTCTAACTTGTTCAACTGCCTACTTAGATGCTCAACACAGCTGTTGGTGTTTACAAAATTACACGTTTTTGCACTATAGAAAACCAGAAATGTATATTTGAAAAACCGGGGCACTGCGGTTTGAAGACCTACATTACATCCACTTAAAAATTTCGATCAAAAAGCCAGAAGCAGATGCTTTTCTTTTGCTGTGCTGCACTTCTGAATGAATGTTTAAAATCATCCAGATGGTTGAGTTTATTTGATGACACAGTGCAAAAACTGACAAGAAACGCCTGCTCTATACAGAGTGTCCATGAGGTCTTTTCACCATTTAACAAATGAAGCTGAATTTATGACCTCACCACTGAAGCTTGCAATTGAAGTATTATTAATCAGCAACTCCTAAAACGCTGACATTCCAGCAAAGGCTGAAGGAAACTCATGGTTGGCTGTAGAGGTCAGGTGGAAGGGGCTGCAGGAGAGAATGAGAATCCATGCAAAACATCTGGCCTGGTTCGGCTACAGTTCTGGCAGTGTATTATAGGATGCACCCAGTTACAGTGACTTGAGCTGAACCAGTTCCCATGATGCTCTGCAGCCCAGCCAACCAACCACAGTGGTGGATCACCACAGTATGGATTTTACAGGCAAACAAGCTCCATGCCTTAAGCTTGAGCCACCACACATCACACAAATCAAATGACTGGTTTTTTTCTTTACATCAAAGCGCTCAATGTGCTGTTTTCTTCTGGCTACACAGTAGAGGAGGGGCCAGGGGATACACATGGGAGCATTGAGCGCTTCAAACAAAAACTTTGAGATTTTTGGCTTCGGATTTTGACTGAAAATCCAGAACTTGAACGCCCCCGAAAAAAGCCGAAAAAAACCTAGCGTGCGCGGACCGTCCAGCTGACCCGCGATGCGCTTTGTCATTGTGTATAACGCAGCCTCTGTATGCAGACGTGTCCCGTCAGCAACATTTACTGACTGTTTTTTCTTCATATTGAGGTGTAAAACCTTTCCTGTCTCCACACTGGACCGTGGTAGAGTGTCACAGGGGAGGTGCTCGCTCTCCACACCTCCACTCCAGGGTTTGATGTCCTGTTGTGGGCTGGAGCTGGGACAGGGATGAGGCCAGTCTGGGACAGAGCGTGACTTGGTTTATGACTTTGTCACAGCCAAACTGCACAGAAGCGCACATTCAGAGCTGGACACGCACCGGGCACCTCTTCACTTCTGGAGAGACCTCACTCACTCGGCAACCCCTCCCACATGCAGCGGCCACACACATAGAGGAACAGCCACCTGCAGCAGACACTCTACATTCACTCCTACAAAAGACTATTTTAAGGCTCGGAACGCATTAGTTCTTTTTCCATTAATGGGAAAAATCCATTCAGATTTCGAACAAATCGCTTCTCGAACGGCCGACTGGAACGGATTGTGGTCGAGAACCGAAGTACCACTATATATATATATATATATATATATATATATATATATATATATATATAAAATTTATTATTATTATTATTTATTTAAATAACTGACAAAATGCATGATTGCAGTGCTTGAAACAGGTTTTAGTGTAAAACAACATACGCAAATATAACCGTATTGCGAGGCAGTATATAACAATTTATAGAGCAAACTAACAGCAAAACAACTCTAATGTCCTGAGTTTCCATCAAATGTGTCAGGTACCTCTGGCTCTCGCAGGCTCCAGTGCAGCATTACATGGTCCTCAACCACCTGAAAAGGTGTGAGTTTCATTGATGTTGCTTTGCGTTTCTCACCAAGTCACCAGCGCATCATGCTTCACCAGGTTTGAAAGCTGCATCGACAGCATTGCCGAGTTCGAAACACAGAGATTTGTCCCGCTCCTTGTTAAAGAGTGGACTGTGGTGCCTCATGACCTGTTTCAACTTTGCATGACTTCTACACAACCTCACTGATACAAGAGTTTGAGTTCCCCTCATGTTTCATTGTCGGACTTTGGTTTAATTATAGGTTATAACGTTTTTTCCAGCAGTTTGAAGATGTGTCTCTACCACCAATTTGTTGCCTCTTTTTCTGAACCTGCTGAGGAGAGAGAATGAATAACAAACAATAGCAATAAGAATAGCTCAATATGTTTCCAACTAAAAATATGGTTTGCATTTTTATGGGAGATAGATCACTGTGACTTGGTTATTTATAAATAGTGTGGGCGGTTTATAGAATAAAGATCTGGTCTCATACTGAGGAAAGATACGGGGCAACAAAACATCATTAATCCACTTGTGAGTAAACTCAACAGTAAAGTAATATTACATCACATGCAGGAAATGATAGGTGACAAATACCAATGCAATACTTTATCATGAGCGTGATTCATCAATACGACAGGCTGCTATGGGGCTTTATTTATGAATTTTGTGGGTGTCTGGCGGAAGTAAGGGCACACATGCTGTGATATCGAGGCGAGCAGCGACGTGTGCAGAAACACAAAATATCAGACATATTTTCTCCTTTCCTCTGGAGAGTCAAAGCAGCTCAGTCCACCTCACAGACCTCTCCTCTCTTTCCACTTGATCCCCGGCACAATATGACCTGAGAGTGCGCGGGAACGTCCTGTCACGATGAGAGGAGCTAAGCGACTGGCTACATTTCCTTGGGGTCAATCGCGAGCTACACTCTCCCACACTGTATCATACATCATGTCGCCCGCAGCAAATACTCTGCAACCGGAGCCCACATTTAAGTGGAAGTGGCCTCAACTTCCACAGCAGGCGGTGTCACATATAAACACTTGAGTATGTGCTGGGGACCAATAACCCGTGCGCTATATTAATCCCAATTTGCTGTTTGTGTGCAGAAGCGAGCGTGGAATAAGCAAACATGCGCAGCGGCGTCCAGGGCAGGTAATTCCGCAGGAGGATCATCTAAACCAAATTGAACAAACACCGCGACAAAACAATCAGGCAGACAATCTTCAAGAGCTTTGCTCTTTGTTTACACTCAGCGTGTGTAAATAACGCGAGCGTCAGCATTGATGGAGACACCGAGGCGATCAGCGGCCTGTATTCAATCCCTCCTCCGAGACAGACGCATACTTCTGAATTAGCTCTATCAGCTGCGAAGCCATCTATCACGCTGACAGCCGTTGTGGGAGACTGACACCATCGCCCACCCAGAGCGGAGTCCTCCGTCTATTTGAAGATCTAAATTGGAACCTGTAATGTGTGTTTGCCAACCTGCGGCCTTGAGTTCACAGTTTTGTGGTCTGCATATTTCATTCGCACAGTTTAACCCCGCGGTTTTGCAGGGGTCACGGATCAACTGTGCCTCTCGTGGGTGTGTGTGATGGGGAATCCACACTGGCTAACTGCACAGCCGTCACTTTCACCTTTGAAGAGCGCAGATGCGCTGCGACACGGCGAAGCGGGCGAGCGGCGGCGTGTGTGGGGGCGGGCTGCTCAACCAGCAGAATACAAATATAGAGGCGTGCAGATGGCAGATAGCAGACCTGCTAATGTTGATAGAGTTGATCCCACGATATAGTGCTTGTTGATTGCCTTCCTTTAAATGACAAACATTTAAACCTCAATAGAGAAAGTACAATGAAGTAGTAGTTAGCTTTTGTTTACTCAACGCAAACCCACTTCATCCACACCCACAAGACAATTTGGTACAGAAAAAAAGATACAGGTTGGAAAACAAATCCCAAATAGAAAATCAAACAAATCTGATTTAACTGTCTTTTTTAATATTCTAAATGACTGGTTCCACACTTCAGTTACTCAAGAGTGTGACGTTGTTTGCATGGCGCTGCATTGTTCATAACTTTGTTTTTAGAAGATCTCAGTTTCACTCAAATAAGGCTGTTTTTTTAAGTCTTTTTCCAACGTTTATTTGCGTTCTTCATGGAAGTGTACATTTGTTTCACAGGTTGAATAGTTTTCATTTCCATCAAGTCACTAAAGTTGATATTTTCCCTTCAATTTGGAGTGTCTGCTCTTGTTGCACTGTCAGCAACATGCCCTGTCTATTTTAGAACAACACATCCTCACTCTCATGGCGTCATATATTGACTTAAGGAAAGAGGACTTCTTTGTCTCCCGCAGTCGGGAAAGTCACAGAGGTTAACAGCTAAATGACAGCTATCACTGTGACCGTTTCTGTCACTCTCAAGTGTAAGCCATACGGAGCAAAAACAGGCGGCGTGAGAGACGCGCCAACACATACGCTAAAGTTGCTCATTAGTCCTGACGCTGCACCAAAGGAAACCACCCCTTTGGTGCACGCCGTCACCCTGTGATTCATCCATCTTTTGTTGGCAAACTTCAATCTAAATGACAGCTGAAGGGCTTTGTGCTCCGTTTTGTTTGGTTTCACTGCAGGCGCAGGAATCAATCAGATCCCAGAGAGGCGCCACGGAAGCTCTTGAAATGCGCTCTGACTTGTGCTTCTGTGTTTGGCAGCCAGCATTAACGCCCGCGATGAAAGGTAGACGGAGATTTTCAGCAGGATCGTTGGCGGTAATGAGATGTTCGGAGCAGGAGGGGAAACAGTCGCGGTCACTTCCTACTCACATGGAACGAGGCTCTTTCCTCTCTGTCCAGAGGTTGGGTGACAAACATGTTGCCACTGATGGGGTCAATGTTGTAGATGCCGCTGGGCGGCTGGTCAGCGCCGGCTCCTGTGATGCTGTACCGGATGCCGACGTCCTTGTCCTGATCTGAGCGAATCTGGGGGCAGAAAAGATGACATTGCTAAGCACACAACAGGACTCTCTGAAAGGCAAAATGAGAATATGAGAACACCGAGCCTTCTTCCACCTTTGAAGGGCAGCTATCTCTCGGACAATAAGTCAAACTGACATCGAGAACTTTCAACAAATTCCCCTTCCTCCTACATTTCTGCTGAACCGCAGACTAAAAGAAGCCTTCCATGGACATCGATTGGCAGAATTCTCCCAGGAGTCCACATCTCAGAATACAATAAATGTAACATTAGTGAGGAGGAAGGTGCATATGAATGCTTTCACCTCTGAACCCACCAGGCCACTGACTCCCCAGGGAACTTATTTCCTTTCACACTCGATAATGATAATACTTTTAGCTCATTGTGTTGAATTTATCCCATTATATGAGGTCTACTTGAACATTCCGGTGTTGAAAATGTAAATATATTATTTCTTCTCAGGATCTGTGATCACTTATGGGGAGAAAGACTGAGCAAGTCAGAATGGACTCCACCTGAAAACACACCAACCACTGGTTAAACAGTGGTGGGGAAGACTTTTTCAGACAACCCCGGCACATGAGCTGGTGGCAGGAAGTTACGAACTCTCTGCTGTGTGTTGACTTTGACACTGGCAATGTTGAGAACTGACATATTGAAATGAATTTAGTGTTGTTCTTTTAGTAAACAATAAACAAACAAAACAACATACAGTAGCAGAGAGGGAGGAATGGAGCTATGGAGAGCGGCGACCTCCTCATGACTGTGTCCCAACACTGTGAAATTTCTGTTGAAATCTATTATGATTATCCTGCTGAAAGACAGTTCAACAAAGACGACCACATAATGTTCTTGGAGCTGCATGTAAGTGACTCCACGTGCGTTTGTTGGGCTACTTTATAGTCCCTGTAAGAAAGAATGACCCTGACGTTCCATTAAAGTCATACTTTATATGAACAGAAATATTCCAAGACGTACAACTTTCATCTTTAATAAATGTTGATTTTAAATAGTGAAACAGAAATAAAAAGTAAAGTGGCAGAATGAATACACGCTGTTGTTGCCCAGCTACAAGAAATGTATTGTACGTGCACTAAAACACAGTGCATGTTTCTCACAGCATTCAAAGTCAAGAGGGCCGCCTGAACAACAGGTGCCAACCGACAATGTCTTCAGCTTCTCTTTCAAGTGAGTAGCAAACCGTCATCAATAGCAACATAAAACCGCACTCTTGAAAGTATCAAGGATGAGTTGAGAAATGGATAGAGAAATCAATCAAACAGACATGTGAACTATTTGGAGCTAACTTTTCGCTCCGAGCAGGAATCGAACACATCATTGCTCAGCGGCAGCTTGATTCCTCCTGGTAGGAGCCTCCTGCAAGTGATCATGGATCCGACAGGGAAGATCCTCTGAGGTTGGACTAGCTCCTTTTAAACCTATCTGTAATGTGTAACGTAATGTTTACAGAGTACACAAAGATGGAAGAATGACATGGGGATGGCGGTGCCATGAGGTACCCTGTACACAAACAAGACGAAGGTCACCCTCACTTCTTGCTGCAAATGGTTGGTCCTGAAAGTGTTAAGAAGTCGGGCTGACCTTTGAATTGTGAATTTCAGGATCGTCCCCTAGTCTCTTGTTCACCCACTTTATGGCACTGACATTTCAATTATTGATTTACATTTTTTTAGCACTTGTACAGCATAGTTTGGAGGGGCTCTGTTAGTATTCTCCATGGCGGTTATTGTCACTCGTTGCTTACAAAACAGAGGTACAGTTAGAGCCCAGCAACACTAACGCAGAAACATGTCCAGCCTTAAGGCAAAATCCACGAGTATAACACTGAAAATCTGGTTTACAGACTACAGCAGAGTGAAGACCGTCCAAAGCACACACATGCAGAACTCAACAGTCCAGATCTCGCCAACACCATGTGACGGTGAGTGAATGAGTGCAGGCAACTTGACACATCTGTCTTTATCAAAATTTGAATGTGAAGACAATTCCAAAAACCGGGGTTAGAGACACAAATAAGCTTTTAAAGTCAGTGATTTTCTGACACTTCGATAGAGAATCAGCTGTTGTGCTGGTGGAGCCTGACACCGCAGACACTCTTGTACACTCTAAATGTCCAGTCACTGGAAGGGGAGACTCACCAGGGTGTCATAGATTTCTACACCGCCACTTCAAGATGCAACCAGGCCACGACTGACTCCAGGCTGTCAGTCGGCTTCCTGATCTATCGGCTCCCGAGCCTCGCCAGGTAACTCCATGCCTTGCTCACTCCCTTTGCAGGGCAGATACCAGACACCATCTCAATCTGTCTCCTCCGTCCACATGCCTCCACCACAAGAACGTTGCCATCAATCTCCAGGGAGCGGGTTCTTGTCTCCAGACCCTGACTCTTTCTTCTGCCACGTTTGAGTCGAAAGCAGCGGCCGTGAAATGGTGTGTGCTTCCTTTCTGTCCAGCCACATCGCGACCCGTCAATCTGGGGTCCATACAGCAACGATCAGTGTTACAGCTCCGGGTGGAGGAGAGACCTCATCACAGTACGGCTGTTGTGGGAGAAGGTCCAAGTGATTGATTTGGACATCATCCTTTGTAAAAAAAAAAAAAAAAAAATCTTCAAGGTGTTCAATATAGCGTTAAAATATGGGGACGCATGAAAAGAATTGTGAAAGAAAAAAATCTGCAGCAATTGCATCAAAAGTGATTGATTTATTTATTGATTTATTTTCTTAAAATAGCACAGTTCATGAAATGTAAAATAATAATAATAAACAAATGGAAATCATCGTGCGATCCCTAACCTCAGCCTCCAGCAGTTGGAAACGGTAACACCATCTTGGTGTACGGCACTGAGGACGGCATGAGGAAGGAAAAGCTGTGGTGCAGAGGGCGCTGCAGAGCAAATGATGAGGTCACGCTGGGTGACTGTGAAGACACACATTACAGCGCACTCGGCTGGTGACAGGTAATGAATGTTAGTCAGTAATGGAGTGGCTGATCAAACACCAGCGCAGTCTTTCAGACGTCGGCGATGACTTGGTGTGGTGATGCACCTGGCTTGGATCACAAGGCCAGTAAACTGCTGAGTGAAATCACACCACCGTCTTACTCAACAATCTTGCCATAACGTCTTATTAAAACGATGCAGAAAACACACACACCCTTCAGATGAATAATAACAACAGGCTCCCACAGGCAGGTTCTCCTGATATTAAGCAGAAAAACACAGCCTTTGGAGGAGAGTAAAAAAGTCACGTGCCCTCTTTAATATCGTCCCTTTGAACCTTCACTGTTTACGGACAAAAAAAATGGTCGAAAATAAAACGAAAATGAGAGAAAAATCCTCTTTCCTCTTCTCCTCTGCTTTTCTGTGGCGCTGCAGATCATGCATGAAAATGAAATGAGTTCATCCGCTCAGTAGCAGCGGAGCCTTCTGCATAAAACATCCAACTGTTTGAAGACGATACCGTCTCTCTCTTCATTTCTACTGTGGTCCTCCCAGACCTCGGCTGGAAAGCTCAACTGGACTTCTCTTTACTTGACGCCGAGTGGACCAGCCTCTGACTTTCCTATCAAGCCGCTCAGCTTGGCGTCACGTGGTCACTGGTGCGTGATGCTGTACAGCTAATTACATTCATTATTCATGGTGCCCATAGTCTGCCAATCAAAGTGCGGATTAAATGATCCAGTGAGTGCGAATATATTTGGGTTGCTCACATCTCGCGCATGTCATTGGTGCCAATCAGAGCAGGAAAATGTGAATGAGAACAGCTGGTTCAAGCTTCTCAGGATTGGAAGAGGGTGGAATCCTGGTGGAAATAAAAGGGACATTTCGGGGAAACTCAGGGCACACACTGTATAAGGCCGTCTGTCAGTACAACCATCGCTCCGTCCAGGGTTTGAACTTTCTTTTGTGGTGGCTAAAAACGCCTCATTTGGCAGCAGATTTTTTTCTTAAATTACGGTATGAATTGCGATCATTTATTGTTCTTGAACAAAATGGCAACTAATGTCAGTTTTTAGCCTGAAAAAAAAAACCCAGGCTTTTAATATACTTTATTTGCAAAAAGCAATGAGTATTTCAAGCAGTGTTTCAAGAGCACACACAAAAGAATTAAGTAAATAAATATACGTACATGCCAAATAAGCAACTATGATAAAATAAATACATCTTTTTTGTTATGATGTATGATGAGAGAAGTTTGACAGCATGCAGCGTGTGCTTGTTTTATTGTTATGGAGCTCCTCATAAGGGAGGAGACTGAGAGCTAAAGGTGGGGAGTGTTGGTGTGTGGGTGACTGAAGTTCAGTGGTTCATTAATACAGCCATTTTAAACAGTCGAGTGTTGTTGTAGAGAGAGATGGATCTCAGGGTCAGCCATGTTTGTTTACGTCCATACAGTGTCCTGGTGACGGCGCGCTGCACTAGTGAGTTCTATTCTACATTTAAATCTTTGGAATTTGGACATTTATGAACGGATTCAAAATCTTCCATCACCAACTTGGTGGGAATATTTGAGGCTAAATGTGAGCGTTTGTTCATCTCAACTGTGATCGGACAAAATAGCAGCGCCTCGCGGAACTCGCAGGGATTGGTAGGAATTGCGCTAGTAGTTAAATGCGAGTTTGTGGAGGGACTGACTCTAAATTGATCTAAGTTGATCTGAAAAGGGATTCAATCGAGTTAGCACAAAAAAACTGTGGTAAAAACTGCTATCCTTGCCTCAAAAAACTAAATGAAAAGGAAGTATAATCGTAGAGAAGAGTCAAAGTGTGTGTGTAGAAGAGCGTGAATCTAAATTTCCAACCGGTATTTGACACAGTCGTCCACTGAGGGGACAAAGCGGCCGTTGCTTCCACGCTTGCTTAGCATTCCACATCAAGGCCAGCTGAGACCAGATGTCAGATTTGCCTCTGTCTCGTAATGAAGAGGCTTTATATCGATAAATTGAAAGAAATGAGGAAGCGCGGCGTCTTGGTGTCCCGTAAGTGACAACTGCTCAATTGAGCCATTTGAATGAAATGCTAATGCGGCAGCTTGGGATCCTTTTCCTCTTTATCAATTCATGCCTCCTGCTCTTGATGTAGCGATGTCTCCTGGATACTAACCACAATAAAACCAGCAGAGGGGCACGTGGCGAGGGTTCTGTCCCGCTCAGATGAGAGCCGGCGTCAGATAGGTCTTTCAGGATTCATCCTGACAGGATCACCAGGGACTGGTTATCAGTGCGGGAAAATAAGTGGAGGAGAAAAGACGCAAAGTGACTTGGAATTTCAGGGAATTTAGCCCAATAACTGCCCTTCAGTTTCAGTCCTCGGGGCGAGGCGGGACACAAACAGACCAGGGAAAGAACAGGAAGCTACATCACTTTGATAAAACACGAGACTCTGCAATTGGTGTACCAGGAGAACAAAGCCGACTCCGATCGGTAAAGCTACATCACATTCAATTTACAAACAGATAAGCTACTCATTTAAAAGCCTTTATAATTAAACCTTCCTGTGAGGCACACGGAGAAACACTCTTTGTGAAGGGGCTATAATGCTGCTCGGGTTAACTGCTGCACCGTCAGCCCCCACAGCAACTCTTTTCCCCGGCCAATCTTAACACTGTAGCCTGAGCACGGCAGCATAAATTCCAATACGATTAAATAATGCTGGTAACAGGCCTATAGGGCTCAGAAAGGCAAATGATTTTGCAGTGCATTGTGGGCCGTGGACGCCATGGGAGGCGTGCGAGAGAGGGATATGTCAATGCCACAGAAAAATAACAACACTTCCCCCCATAAAAAACATGTTACATTTTAATAAATCGATCCATTCCAGGTGAACTACGATGTCAACTTGAATGAGTGGGAGAAGTTGGCTTTGCCTTGGTCTGAGGCTACATGAGGTGGATTTTTTGTTTTTTATTAAAATAGTCCATCAACATAAAATGAATGAAGTGATAAACTACTTAGCCTTGTTTGTTGTTAAAATGCATAACTTGAAGCATTACTTGATGAAAACACTCCAAAAATGTGAGAAGTTTATAGAAAACAAGTACATTTGTGACCCTCATCTCCCACAGCAAACGTGTGGCGTTATGATGTGCTAGTTATGAAACAGCAAAACACATGCTTTGATTCAGTTTACTCAAACGTTCCTGTCTGAAAATGCGGTGAAAACACACCCACATGTGGCGAGAGACAGTGTCTTGCTGCTGTCCTGCCCGTTCACCACATCTTCCTGCTACTGCCAAGACCTTGTCCTTGGCTCTTCTTCCACTTCAGGAACGACTGCAACCATTTTTTTTTTTTTACTTAGCGGTCGTGGGAATGAATGTGACAGTTAAAAACACAGACCGTTTGCACCATGAGCAGAGTTTGACAAACTCAAATCGTTTTTTTCAATAATACGTAAGACTATACCCTGTTGCAATGTCTCTCTGTGCGCTGTGCCGCTAAGTCAATGACTGTTTATTCCAGGTGTGCGGACAAGCTGCTCAGAAATGCCCCAGAATTGGGAGGGCACCACGCTAGCCTTTGTTTTTCTTTTTTTTTTCTTTCCAAGGACTGCTTTGGTTCCATGACAGAGAACACCGTTGAAGCAGCAAGGCCATCTATGAAAAGCAAAGTGGATCTGGTACATTTTCACATGTGCTACGTGACCAACAATGAGGGAAGTGATCAGTGAAGAAGCTAACATGGCTCGGACTTTGGCTGTGCCTCAAACAAAACGTCAGTTTTATTTTGAAGACTCATTCAGTAAAGGCAGTTCATGGTCTCTGGCAAGTTAAAGACTGGAGCTGTGACGGCTTTCTAGTACGCTCATTCATCTCCACCTAATGGACTGTTTCTGATTCACATTCAGAGGTTACGTGACAGGTAAAAGTTCAGGCGTACATGCAGCCATAATTCATTCAAAACTGCTGAGGGGACAAAGGGAACGGAATTAGTCGCTGGAATGTGTCATTGACTGGCTGAGCCAGATAAACAAACCTGAACCAAATATTTATTCACTATGACTTTTTTTTTTTTAGTCCTTGTTAGCTATGCCGAGGAGGTTAGGACTTTGCTGGCGTTCATCAGCTTGTCTTTCTCTGAGCCAAATAATTTGCACAGTTCACAATGGATTTCAATGAAACTTTGACAAAGTGTTGATAATGGGACAAGGAATAGATGGTTAAATTCAAGTGGCGGCACGGTTAACTATCTGGAGCCAGGAAGGGAAACTTTGAAGGATTCGTCACACACGGTGGAGAGAGATCACTGACATGTCTTCATAAAACACACTATTGCATCGTCGTCACAAAACAACTTCCAGTTAGCTGTGGTGCCAAATATGTCGTTGTCATTGAGACATGCCAACTCTGGCACCCTGGCTATTTTCCCCTGGCCAGCGCTTGTTGAAATGGAAGCCAAGTGACATGTTGGCATCCGCCACACGTTGCCATCGCATGGCGGCTCACATGTCAAAGACTGACAGGTCTCTGTTTGTTCTGTCTCAAACCTCTGCGAACTCTACGGATCACATGAAAGGCAGGTTTGAAATGTACTCAAGCTGCATTGACGTCGAGTACGGCCAGTGAAGTTTCAGCCAAAATAATGCCTCACAATAGAAATGTAATAACTGTGTAGTGTTACTTCAAATTATCCCAACTGCTTTAAAGTAAATCCTATAAAGAAGACTATTTATATACTGTCATAGCTAGCTCCGAGCTCCTATTATACTCTATAATATTAGATGTGTCTGAGTTTGCAGGAAGGTATGGAGCAGATTTGGACTCTCAAGTTCAAACTCTGAATTTGTTTTCACCATCATTATGTATCGGGCCACAACAAGTCAAACCAGCTCCAGCGTCCAGCAGCTTTCCCAACAACATAGCACCCACTTGCTTCAGTTTCCATCTGCTGCTGACTTATCTAGTTAATTCCAAAGATAATGGACACATTTTACAACTGTGAATGTTCCGTTGTTGCCATCGCTCGCCAGCAAGTCATTAAGGGACATTGTGCCGCAGGCTCCTGAGGGATCATTAGAGGTCAGTTTGGACTATGAGCTGATGTCACACCATAATGGGAAACTGTGCTTTACACTCCTTTGATGGTGACTTTTATGTGTTGTTCCTGCTTAATGGCAGACGCTGGTGTAGCAGTCGTCCGGCGTAACATGCTTCTCTCACTTTTATTGCTCAGCGCGGTGCGGTCCTGTCTGCGTTGGCCTTCAGGGCAGATGCAACGCCGGAAGATGTGTCCCACACATCTATCCCACACAGATGGGGGCGCTCCAGGGAAGCTATTCTCCTGCTTCACTATCAAACGTGAGCGGTAAAAAGAGGACCCCGTGGGCAGAAGCAACACGTAGAGAAGCCACTGCTCTCACCTCTGACCCCACATGGCAGCACAGACAATGACCTCAATCTCCAAAAATGTTGCCATGTTGAACAGACACATTAACAGCAAGACAGACACTCATTGTTGTCGGCTCACAATAAGTTTCTCGTCTACAGAACAGAACTTTGCAAGCCGCCATCGCCGCACGTGTCAGTTCGTCGTGCTATCTCCCGTCAGAGTGGAAAACCGCATCAACCTGCCGAGCGTCTCGTCTCAAGATAAACACAGAGTGAGGTGTGTGGAGCGGTGGGGAAGCAGGTAAGATGGAGAGGGCTGTACTTCTGCTCCAAATATCAAAGATTGGAAATCGTTGTCTGAGGAGACACACTCGGGGACAGAACCACACCGCCGCTGTGTCAATACTGGAAAAATGGCTCCGTTTATGAAACTCCCAACAGATGAGACAAAGCCAGGTAAATGTCACGGCGCTCTGTGACCGGACTGTTGGAGACTCAAAATCATGTCGCCACTGGCACCGATTAATGCACTGAGTTTACTTTAAGTTTATTAAATGAAGTTCCTCATGTCAGAGCTGTGACTTTTTTTGGCAGTATTAGTTGTAACTGAGACTGATTCAGTCTTTGTTTTTACGGACTGTGACGTATTCAGAATCTTCAGTAGAGCTAGTTTGAGTGACAGATTCCAGCTTTGCACGTTATTATCAACATATAAAACAAAAGAAATCCCACTTTATTGAAGTAGCTATACACTACTGCCTCACATCTTCTCTTGAGGATCAGATAAACTAAAAAAAGAATAGCCCTGTTCCTCACCATATTTACAGGACATGGCATTTATATTGACTGTCGACCCGTGAGTGACAGGTCCACCTCTGACCACAACAAAGCAAGTTGGGGATGAGACTCTACTATCATCCAAGTCACAGCATCTGAGGCGAGATGCACATGAGAGATCCTTTCTCGCCCCCTGCGTCGACTTGTCTTAAAAAAAAAATCATCCTAAAAATAAAAACTCTGCATATGCTTCCGTGCTCATCAGTTCACTCAGCGATACACTTTATTTGAAGTGTTTCTAAATAGCGTTTATTTAACAACGGCATATTTCTCCCAGTTGTCCCTATTTTTGACACATTTTTTCATATCAACTTCATCCCACTTTTCATTTCATTCTAATCAGCCTCCCACTGCTGTTTGCTTTCTCCGGCTCTCCTCGGATGAAGTTCTGAAGCCGTGGAAGCTGGTTATTTATATTCGTGGGTGGGAGAGCAAACACCTCATGAAAACCTCCGCCAAAGCAATTATTACAACTTGATTGGGAATATGAAGGTTAGTAAATATGCAGAGGATTATTACCGTTAATGCAAATTAGCTCAAGTCTGTGCTGAACCGCATAATGGGAGGAAGAGCACGATCCCTCCCGATGGCCGCTCCGTCACGATGTAGCTGTCACAACTGTCAACCGTAATGAAGACATCCTGCCAAAAATCGGCCTGCGCACGTTCCTCCAGTTACTCATCGGATTCCCAGCCTTCGCCATTTGGCTTATCCAAGGAAAATCATCCAAGGACAATCATCCATGACACCCGAGTTGCCTCAAGTAGATAAACATGCGGTTGAGGTAAAGAAGTCAGTTTAACATTGATGTAGTGATGAGGTATCATGAAACAGTGGCCTCTGAAAGTCAGGACACGGTGTCATGATACCTCATCTACCCTTCAATACTGTGTCATGAAACCTCATTTACCCTTCAATACTGTGTCATGAAACCTCATCTACCCTTCAATACTGTGTCATGAAACCTCATCTACCCTTCAATACTGTGTCATGAAACCTCATCTACCCTTCAATACTGTCATGAAACCTCATCTACCCTTCAATACTGTGTCATGAAACCTCATCTACCCTTCAATACTGTGTCATGAAACCTCATCTACCCTTCAATACTGTGTCATGAAACCTCATCTACCCTTCAATACTGTGTCATGAAACCTCATCTACCCTTCAATACTGTCATGAAACCTCATCTACCCTTCAATACTGTGTCATGAAAGCTCATCTACCCTTCAATACTGTGTCATGAAAGCTCATCTACCCTTCAATACTGTGTCATGAAACCTCATTTACCCTTCAATACTGTGTCATGAAACCTCATCGACCCTTCAATACTGTGTCATGAAACCTCATCTACCCTTCAATACTGTCATGAAACCTCATCTACCCTTCAATACTGTGTCATGAAACCTCATCTACCCTTTAATACTGTGTCATGAAACCTCATCTACCCTTCAATACTGTGTCATGAAACCTCATCGACCCTTCAATACTGTGTTGTGAAACCTCATCTATCCTTCAATACTGTGTCATGAAACCTCATGTACCCATCACTACTGGCAGGACGTGTGATTGACTATCATGTGCACGAATGGAACCATATTGATGCTCAAGCATCAGCACCTTTTCTTCCCGTACGAGAAAAGAAGCCCTTGTTCTTTATCACATTCTCAGAAAAACAAGTTACTTCTTGAGCCAATTCCTGATCTGCTCCGCGCCGCCACGGCCCCTCGCATTCCTCTTGAAGCCCGCAAAAACAGCCTCTCTGACCTGCACCATCAGATGGAAAACATTGTTTGCGCTTAAATGGACCACATTAGTGTCTGTATAAAAACACAGCATAGAATTCAATGAGTGAACAGCTTCTGAACCGTAGGCTCATGGCAAAATGCATTAAATGTAAAAGCTACTCTGGTTCTCAGCGCGGTGCACTAGCCACTGTACGAGTAAAGAAGCAACTCAGACATATGAAAGTTGATTTACTGCAGCACTTTGGTTGTGTTTTGTGCTTTTTATGAAGTCAGGTTTTTCCGACTTGGCCTCAATTTGAACTTTAGAACATTTGTAAATCCAAGCAAAAACACTATAGGAAAGAAAAAGATGATGAAGTGAGAATTTTCTGAATTATTTTTTGATTTCCACTGTAAAAGTGAAGTGTAATTTGAGAATAAGAAAGAGAGCGATAACCAACTTCTTGTGCTCGGGATTTTGGTCTTGCCTGCTTCTACATTTACAGGCAGTGAAGGTACTTCGGCGAATGCAGCAAGCAAATGCAACAGCGTGTTATAGTTCTATTTTTTCCCATCAAGTAGATAACAAGATTCAGCTCCTGCGAAGGTGACAAGCATCTTGACAAGTCTCATCTGACTCTCAGAGATTTTGCTAAAATATTCTGAACTGACAGCGAACCTTTAGCGCTCTTGGATATTCAAAGCAGCTGCTCGCGCTTGCCACTTTAACTGGGTGAATCTCAATGTTAAACAGCGGAATGAAAACATCTGCGCATGTGAAAACTACATCGACATCCTTGAAAGCGCTCCTGTTTGATAGTGTCTCATCTTCCCCGGCTGTTATACAGTTCTCTTTTTGTTAAACATGAGGGAAATGGCAAAACGACATGCCTTTTAACTCCCTCTTAAATTTTCTTTTAGTGCAGCTTTGATGCCTCCTGCTGTGTGACTCGTCACTCTTCAAAGCTGATGTGGCCTGCTTTTGATTCGGATGAAAAATTCCAACAGAGTGATAGGCCATCCCTGCAAAAACAGCCAACAGAACAGCAAAGGCAGAGGGAGGATGAGCGGGTGGAGGAGATGCTCCCACAAAGTAAAGAAAGCATTTTCCAATTAGAGGAAATGTAGGAGCATAAGTTTTTGTGCCTGCCATCAAACTTTCTTACAAAACACAATAAAAACTTTCAATGAGAGCCTCGTGGTGGGGAAAGTGGGGAAGGACCTGTCAGCTTGGCGGCAGCATTACAACCAGTGATTGGTGATGATGATTTTAAAAATAGTTGCTTTGGAGAGAAGCTATAGTTTCAACAGCCGCCAGGTAGAAGCAGCTGACAGATATTCACCTCAAATGTGAGCAGCAGCAGCAGCAGCAGCAGCAGCGGCAGCAGCGGCAGATGTCTGAAAACTCTCCATAGAGAAGGCTGTTGAGTAGGCTAAACACTGCTCTACCCCGTGTCTCTATTGAGTGTCTCAGCTAAACAAACCGTGTCGTACCATATCGTAAGATCTGGAATAATGGTGGGGACTACAGACTTTCTTGGCCAGAATACTAGAAATGGGCTGGTGAGGCTTCATGAAACGGTGTCCTCATTTTGATAGCAGTCTTCGCTGTAAACTATTTGAATTCATACTACCAGATCGATGACATCTTAACGTGAAGATACTGTTTCCTTATAAGATAAATAGGTTTAGTTTTGGCTGTGAAACGGCACAGTCTGTTGCAGCCGTGGCGGAGGTCCGTCATCAGTTAACATCTGAGGTGAGGACGACTCGTAGAACTAGGAATTGACAGAAATAAGGAGGTTAAGCCGGTGGTGGGTTGTCGCGCGGCTCGTGGCGACTTCCTTTAGACGTGCTTCGTCGGGGGTCACAAACCAGCTGTTTTGCTCAGTAGAAAAAAAGGGACATCGCCCGAGGCGCAAAGGTGCGAGGCTGCAGGGGGCGAATCGAACTCAGGCTTCCCGAGACAGAACCCACAGTGTGAAAAGCCCCTAAGAGGTCATGCTAATATCCATCCAATAAGATCATGGCACGTCTGTTACCGCTTCAAGGCGGCCGCTGTGAGAAGCCCTGTACTACAAATGTACTTCATTTTCAGCTACCGATTCCTGCATGGATTATGTAAATTCTGCTTATTGACATAATGAAAGGGAAATTATGAGGGATATTATGAAACGCATGAGTCAGAACAACTGCTCCATGATGGAAAAAACCTACCGGCTTCAAAATATAGTCTTCAGACCATTTGCCATTTTTCTGCTTTTCTTTTTATGCGCTGCTTAAACATTCTGCCCAGACCTTCCTGTCATCTCTCCATCCATCTCTCACTCTGCTGTGCTTCTTGCTCACCCTCCCATTTCTCCCAGTGGGGAGAAAACAGTCAGAGTCCCATCAACACAAATGAGCAACAGTCGCCACCTGAGGAAGGTTCTTCTGCTCCGCTGCTGACACTGTTATTCAGCCATTCGTCTCCAGCATCTAACACGGCCAATTCCGTTCCGTCCTCAGGCTGCCTCAGGAAATGCCGCTGTGAAGTGCATTTGGATTTAAGGATAATAGAATAGCTGCTTTTTTTTTCGCGCCACTTCTCAACAAGATGGAGAAAACAAATGTGAGTCTTTTGGGGGGAAAAGTCAAGTGCTGAAAGTAAAGAAATGTCAGATGTGAAAAACAACCGTGACCTATCACTGGATGCCCTTTTCATCACCCCGAACTATGGGTCCAGACCAAGCACTGACGCACGTCAACCATGACATAATCATCTTTGATCATAATCTGACAACAACTTTTCTGTCATGAATTGCAATGCATTATGGGATCAGAGATTGAAGGTATCCTACAAATACAAAGAGAAGATGAGAATCTGTTTTCTCGTGCCTTTGATGAAGCTTTTGATCTACTATCAAAGGACTAATGTGAGATACAGTCAATAAATATGAAATTTTGAAATCAACAAAAAAATAAATGAGTAAATAAATGAATAAAGCCTCCGTCCAGGGAACCATTTGCACCATGCTGCAACACATGCTCAGTTAGCAAATTCTAGAACACAGCAAACTCTGCATTTTTGAGGGTATTTTGCACAGGTGCCAACTTGTGCGCATCCCCTCCAGCTCCTTTAAAAGACACTGGATTGAAGATGCGTTTGAAAAAGTGGGAGTGACTACTGAGGGAAACAATATCAATGGAAGTGAAGTCGTGATTCATAAACCCAATTACAGCATTAGCCAAGCAATTCATCGGCGCTCAGCTGGGGGACGCAGGAATCCAGCTGAAACAAACCAGCGCACTGAGCTGGTGAACAAAGCTATTCATTCCCCTGACACACGCTGGGGGAGAGTCATCAAGCACACGCTGCCATCCAGGCTTGCTTTTGGTCGGAGTGGGATTTCTGATTTTTCAGCCACGTAAAATGGGATTGAGTACTCAGAGAGCCAGCAGCAGAATGACATCTCATTAAGTGCGTCTAATTACCCCATAATTATTGAACCAGCAGTCAAACAATGAAGGAGGCTGTTACAGAGTGTTAGGATCACCTGCCGAACTGCTCGTGCCATTCAGCTGCAGCGTGTTGAGCTCCTTTATAAAGTATATTCTGGCCACTGCAGCCTGGCAAGAGCAACCCAACCAACTGGTCCAACCAGTCAGTCTGAGGGTCCAGTCTGGCTCTGGGGTCAGCTCAGGCTGCCACTGCGGGTGCAGACCAGTGAGGGAGGCTGGCGGAGGGGCCAACGGCAGAGTGACAGTCACTTGGAGATCTATGTCACTCTCATGCGCGCCGCGCCTTTGTGCTGCCTGACTGGCTCTAATGGGACTGTCACCTTGTAATTGTCCAACTGGGGAAATGTTGACTAATGTACACCGAGGGTTACAAATATAACTTGACACATAATCTGAAAAATCATTCATCATTTGGGCCTTACAAAGAGTAACCATGTTCCATGTTCCTTGGAGCTCTGTAAAATATACAATCCCAGGCAGGAATGAGAGGGTGCACATCTGTGTAGCAAAACATCCACAGAGCGAGAGTTCTGGTTCTCTCAACTACACTTGAACCCGTACTGTACCCTGTTTTGAAAAACTAATATTTGCCCCCACCGTCTACAACGTGTTTTCATTTCCACAAACCTGCATCAATATGCCGTCGAGCGCCATCATGCAGTGGAATGGCTGACATCTGCGCACTCCTCCAGTCGTGTCAAAAGCGTTTGCATTAATGTGAAAATGAGTCACTATAATAGGAGGTACTTTTTAGCCTATTTTTAAATACAGAATCCTTCAATAAACATAGCTCCAGAGACTCTGGTTAAGTGAGTCTTTCACCGAGTGTTTATCATCATAGTGATCAAGAACATTTTATTATTTATTTATTTTTTTAAACTATTTCAAATATTATGCACAATATTTTTTTATTCAGTGACTTGCCTCAACAGACATGCACCAATACATCTTCACTCCCAAAGCATCAAACAGCGACTATCGTCGAGGCCTTTAGTGTTGTGATTCGCTGTAGCTTTGTCCTGTCACTTCCGTTTTTCCCTCGCCCTTTTGTTGTTGGCGCGTTCCCATGGCAACAGTGCACGGCAGCTGATGATCTAAAAATCATTACTGGCGCTGTCTTAAGTGTCTTGGCTCCAGCAACACGTGCCAGATCGACTCCATTTGATTCTTGGAAAATTGGCTTTTCTCATTTGCTCATTCATTCGCTTCCGTGTTTCTGATCTCTTGGTTATCCCCGGAGCCAGAGTTGTGATTTTTGTGCGTTCATGAGCTCAACGTGTTTCCTTCTTCTTGACTCTGATGTTGTTCGTTTTTGCGACCGCGCTTGTGATTTCGCTGTTTCTGACCATCGTGTCTGCCTTCTGCTCTCAGATTTCCGATCATTCATCCTCCGGTTCGGTGGCGATTGTTTTATTTTTGTGCTTGAATAAACCTCAGATGTGTCGCTGTCTCCTTGTGATTCCGTCCGGCTCCGCAACAGTTGTCTTTCAAAGTTGATTCACTGTTCCTTGAATGCTTGAACCTGCCACGGCTAACTTTCCTTCTAGGCCACGAAAGTCGGTATTTGACACCTTGGCCATGACAGCGTGTTGCGCCGTTGCATCATTGATTTTGGCGGATAAAATGCATTGGAAATATATATTTTTTACTCTCATAAAAAGGTTTGTATTCATCATAGGAAGGTAAGGATGTTATGAAAACACAGGTCTGAACAGCTTTCACAATTCATGAGTGATTACTGGCACAGACACACCCAAACACACTCTCATACACACAGACACACACAGGAGCACAAGCAGACAAGGAGCAAAGGACGCAATAAAAATGCAGAGGTAACAAGCCGATCTAAAAAAAGCATATTACAAGCTCATTATGAGCTGTAATAAAACACAATCTTCAATATGACGTTGTAAATAAAGCGCCGTGTTTTCATCCTCCGCGCCAAGCAAACAGCGGTGCAGACTGCACAAGCGAGCCGCCTGCTCCCGCACACATATATCACGTATATTTCAGCTGCCCAGCACAATAAAGTAAATTAGGGAACAAACATAACCGTGTCTATTCCTCCGGCTTCTAAAACAAGCGTCAAAGTCAAAGAGGCAAAAGTGAACTTGGGAAGTGGGCGACGTGAAACGTTTGTTTATGTTTGTGCCTCTGTTTGTGTGTGATAAAATCCTTTCAAACGCGGAGCCTGCAGTCCTTTGACCGAAGCACGTTTAACACCGTGCTCCACCGTACAATGTTATCCAAGAGCACAGTCGTAATGGGCGATTTAAAATAATGAGCTGAGAGCCAAATCACGCCGAGATGCACTCTCGTCACCGGTTCACCTCTTCACCTTTGCCTCTCCATTTTGACTGCATGCATGTGAGCGTGTGATAAAGGAAGTGTAAGCCTATTATAGAAATCATTACGGTCTTATTTCACTGCATGCCAGGTTACCGAGTCACGTGCGGCGCGCTGTCTTTACGAACACGCTTCCTGTCAGTCATGTCTTGCATTATTCCAGGCTCACTCTCTCCTGCTCTGGCCAAAGAAGCGTCCATGTCCTGCAGTCTAAAAGCAGACCAGACTTTCTTGGCCGTATTCAGAATTTCCCCCATCAGTTGTGCCTCATTGGCCGCGGTGTCGCCGTAGCAGGAGACACTTGGAATGAGAATGTCACAAATGGTGTGAAACTAATGTGGCTGCATCTTACCTTAAAGGTTTATAGCTCTCTCTCCCCAGAGTTCTTTCCTCCTTCTCCCAATATTGCACCAGCCAACTGCTTTTCCTATGATCTTTTTTGAAAGCAGTTTTTTATTTTGGTTTTGTTTTCAAGTCTCAGATGTGTAAACATGTCTGCTCACACAGAAAGACGTGGAGAGCCAGTGATCAAGGCACAACAAAAGGGTGAGTAGGGATGTCAATAGGCTCAAACTTAAATCTTTATCAATCGCATTGAAGCGGAGTTAACTCACAATTAATGGCAAATGAATCACACATTTTGCATCTGTTCTAAATGAAAGGAAGATTTCATCTACAATAATCCTTCCGGTGTGATGCTTTTAGCATGTTCTCGACAGTATCTGTTATGTTGGGTTGTTGTCGTAAACAAATGTTCGCGTGAGGAAAATTATTTTTGCACTTTCCCTGCTTTGAGCACCCAGTTTTTTCTCAACTTTGGTATCACCTATTAATGAATATGAAACCCCTCAGTATGTATTGTGTGTTGCAACCAGTCGACGGATGCAGTGAGTTACATTACTTTAAAACGTGGTAGAAAAATGTGGCAACCTGCTCCACCAGATCTGCTGCCCCAATCCACCAGTCACAGAGGCCCTTCACTTCAGCAGTGAGTGAGCCGCCTGTCGTCCAACAGTCGAGTGTCCGACCCGTGTCTCACATGTGTACTCTTCATTTTATCGTTTCCTCTTTGTCCGTGGTGTCAACATGAACGTCGTTCAGCACTACAAGCAGTGTTTGAACACGCCTCCACCAAATCCCCAGACGCTATGAAGCCAAGCGTCGGGTCCAGCATGGGCTGGATGGCCACTCCATCGCTGTCACGAAGCACTGCCACTATTTACCCCTCAACGTTCAATAGAAACATGCCCTCGACTGTTGCTCAGACTGGAGCTAAAGGTGTTACCGCCATCAGCTTATGCAAAAGCGGGAACTACATCACTCTTCACAGCCAAGACTGGCTCGTTCAAATGCAGCCATTTTTTTGACGCTAGAACCAAAGCACCTACAGGCACCTTTCGTTTTCTTCACTAGAGTTAACAATTTCTGACATAAAGAAGAAGAAAAAGACTCTCGACTGCATAACAGCCAGAGATCTGTGCTTCCAACACACACACACAGCCACATTATGAACTTCGTCAACACAGTCATGTCCTCTTCCTGGGAGCGTACGTGAGTGTGCTGTTGTTCAGGGTGGGCACGAATCCAGCTTTTGGTAACGTCAACTAAACTGTTACTGCTGTTCAATTTAAATTCTGTTTCCCGTTAATTGAAATAAATAGAGAGCACTATTCAGCAGTATTCTATGTTGCATTTCTCATCTTTATTTTTTCACATTTTTTTATCTTTTCGTTTTAAATATCTTATTTCCTGCCTTGACGGTGACACATTTAAATCAAAGCGCGGCCAATCTTGAAGCAAACTTTCTCAAAACATGTCTTTTTCTCCGAGGGTTGAGAAAGCCTTTTGCCCTCCCCAGGACAGATGACGCAACATCACAGATGCCATTACCATTTCAGAAATCAATGCAACTTGAAAATAGTTTCAAGCTGTTATTTTGGGGAGAAAACATTTCCTGCCGCTGCTTTAACTCGTGCTGTTTTTCTAACTTCTCAATTCCCACTGCACTTAATCTGTCATGTCTAATAATTTGACTGCAGACACTCGGAAGCAGATTCCGCCTGAGCACAGTGGTAAATCAATGCCATCAAAGCTGCAGCACTTGCGGCTTTTCATGTCTGAATAACAACGACTGAATGAAAATGGAAGACAGTGGAACCAAGAGTGAGAGAGAGAGGGAGACCAAGAGAGAAGCAGAGGAAGAGGGGAAGAGGGGGACAGCGGCGTATGAGTTAGAGGTCTGAGATTAGACTGATGATGAAGGTGATGCTCATGAAGCTGGTGCAGACGCCACAATCTAAAAGGGAGTTTAGTCGTGTATAGCCTCCTGCGGTGCCATGAATTATGAGGATTAAAATAGATTTTTTATAATCCTCCCCTCCAACAAAAATAATCTAAGATGTCATTACACATCAAGGGTTGAATGAGCTTTGTGAATGTCATTGTCATTCAAGACTTGGTGCGGGACTGTGGAGATCAATCTCGAAGCCTCCTACTGAGGCGCTCCTCTTATATAAGTCAAAATGGAGGCTCATGTCTCACAGACACCGAGGACACGCCTGCCACACCTTCAGTCAAACTATGCAGAGCCAGTCACATGATCATCCGGGGTCCAATCCTTCCAACATTCGCTGACTTCTTTGGTCCTGCTGGGATTGCTTTGTTATGCGGAGTGTCCAGCGCGTACTGGAGTAGATCTGCTCTCCTTCCGACACATTGGCGGAAGACGATTTCCGTAATCCAGGAATGTAAGCCTCCCTCTACAAATGGCCGTAAGAGACTTAGTATGGTGGTGTGTGTGAGTGAGTGTGTGTCAGAAAATGCCTGCAGAAAGCTGCATGTCTGTCCCAGTGACTGATAACAGACAGCAAGCCAGGAGACTATGTCTCCAAGCAAAAGATTTAGAGGCTTATGTATTTTAAGGAAGCGCAACTTTGACCCAAAAATATTGGCAAAAATATGCAGTTTTATTGAGGACAGAAAGGCAATATTTTATAGGTCCAGATGAAAGTAATTTAAAGAAACAACAGTCAACCAGGAAACTCAACAAAAACTAGACCAAACCACTATCTGATGGATTTAAATAGTAGTAATAGTCAAGTTCAGGCTGTATATGGTTCGAATATTGAGTAGAACTTGAAGGATCAAGGTGGTTCTGATAATTCCAATAATGATCATATAACTGAAGTTCCTCCTCAGTTGATTCTGTACACATTGTTTTCTCTCCGTTCCAACTCCCCTTCTGATTCATACTCCTCCGCCTGTGTCCGTGGAGTCTCTGACATCACAGCTGAAGCTCTCAGAGATGCTGTCTTGCTCGTCCCTAGATCCTTCAGTGTGCAACAACAAGCCAGTCAAAGAGGATTTTATTGGCCGACTCTGGAATGCCATCAGGGGAACGGCTACTCATCCACCATAAAGGATGAAGGCAGCATTTAGAATCCTGTTTTTAAATCTGCTTCCCTTTGTCACAACAACACGTAGTGGACTGGTCATGCTTGGAAGAATCTCGTTCTATAACGCTGCCAAGGAGAGGGTCCACTGAGGCACGGATCCAAGACCAGAACTGAGAGATGGATGGAACGGTTGTCTAACACGGGGATGCTTGTCGCAGTATTGTTGTCCAGTACGTGATAAGACACTTGCACAATCTGACTCATATGTTTTGCTCAATAAATGTTCCCCCTGTCTTCTCTCACCTCATCTCCAACTAACTTGATCCAACATGTCCAGTGTCTCTCCGAAAAACCTGTGCATCCTCATCTCTGCCACTTCTAACGCTGCTTCCTGTCTTTGTGTCAGAGCTACTGTCTCTAAACCAAACATCACGGCAGGTCTCACGACGGTCCTGTCGAGCTTCCCTTTCACTCTGGCTGCCACTCTCCTGTCACACATCGCCCCCGACGCCCTGTTCCAACCTGCTGGCACTCTCCCCTCATGCACCAGCAGTGGGTCCAAGAGCGCTTGTATTAATGCCAAAACACTTGTCTACTTTAATAGCCGGTAGCTTTTTAAATGCAAGACACTCTCGATATCATCAAACTCGATCGGTGGTTTGGATCGTGTTGAATCGCATTTGAAGTTAGCTTGGTCCTTCTTATGATCTTTACTAGATATATGTAATGCATTTCACATATTATTTATTATTGTTTGCAGTGAAGTCATTTTAGATGGATGGATAGAAAATACGACATATTCAATAGAACTGTCTGCGTATTTCAAAATAGCAGCATCAACCTCTGTCCATAACTCTGTGTCACTGATTCAAGACACTTGCTTTTCCACACCTCCACTACCTGCAACTTTACTCTCACTCACACACACCAGTTCTGTCTTGCTTCCACTGACCTTCATTCCTCTGCTCTCCTTCACCTCTCCTGCTTGTCTTCCAACTCATATCTCTACTCTAGGTCCAATTCACTATGGCATCAGCAAACACAAACTAAATCTGGTCTGTCCATCAGCAGAGAAAATGAAGAGCAGATTTGTGATACAACCCTGTCACTCCCCCCGAAAAAACTAAACATGAAATTGGTGCGAGATGTTTCCCATGTTTAACTTAATTGCATTTGTTGGGGTGAAGAAGAACAAATTCTTCAGAATTTTTATCGTATTGAATATAATTCTGTATTAAATATTTCCATTTAGTACAGAGGTACCGTAATATTTGCGACTTACTTTTTTGTAAACAATGACACATGATCATTGTATGGATTTTTATGGGCAAACAAGCGTGCTAGCAAGATATTGAGCCATTTCACTTCAGACTAAAGAAATCACAGGTGTTTCCTTGGCATTAAAGCACTCAAAACAACAGGTGTGGCTTATATTGAAGTTCGCTCAATAGTCACGATTGAAAGTTCATCGCTATTGATGCCCAATATTCCCAGCCTGTCTTGCTTCCCCAGTGATTTACTTCTGTCGTTGCCAAGTATCGACAACACAAGCGGACAAACAATGCAACTCACCCTGACAAGCATGTGAGGGAAGGGCCCTCTGGAGTTCTCGGGAACGTTGATAGGCGGGATGACCCAGTCCCTCTTTTGCCGTCTCAGCCCGTTGACAGAGGAGCTTCTCTGATGTTTGCGAGGGAACTTGATCACTCTTGGTTGGGACTCCCACACTCTCGAAAACATTTCTTCAATGCCCAGCTGAAAGATAGGACACACGTGAACGTCTTTTTTTTATTCCTATTATTTTCTTTTTCCATACAGGCGAGTAGGAAAATGAATCTAAAAAAGTGTGAAAGTGAAAAGCTGAATCCATCTCAGTGAAAGGTAGGAATAAAAACACTGGCTGTCATGCTGACAATGAACCAATTGTGTGAGAGTGACAGAGAGGCAAATGTTTTCTGATAGCTGCTGGGTCTCATTTCATGAGGCCTTTGCCAGGACACTTAGCTTTCTTCCTCCTTTTTCCTTGTCACCTTTTCGTCACTTGGATCCAGGCCATACTCTCCGCTTTGTTTGTGTGCCTTTTTCTTACATTAAAATGGAAGCAAAATCCCGACCGACCGTATCTCAGGGTCACAGAAATAAGCTTCTGTTTCTGCAGAAAGGTTTTTTTTTATTTTTTTAATGAGTTGACTCCCCGGCTCTGGTTAGCCTTAATAAGTGCACAGTATTTCAGATTTGTTCCCAGCACATGGCTGGTCCGGCATTCTCACAGCACATGAACAAAAGGGATTGATTATGTCGCAGAGGAAAAGAAGTCGATCGACATATATTCACTCCCACCTTGTTGAGATGAAGCCATGCGCGCCAAATGGTCACGTGTGCCGAAAAATATCGGGTCCAATGTTGCATTTCCATTTCCCCACCTTTACCTCTCAGACAAACTACTCATGGAACATCATGATAAAAAAGATGTACTCATTTTATTATCATTATTTAGCATGCACATTTATTTACTTTGTGTGCGTGTGTGTTTTCTTTGTGAAATCACTGAACCTCTTAGGCTACAAACGGACACTAGTTTTTTACAAGCTAATTTTGAAAAGGTTCTTATTTGTCGTCAGGTTGCTCCGGAACCATAAATAATAGCAACTTTCACAAAAAAAAAAGAAATAGAAAAGAAAAATCCACCTTTTTGGATACAACAATCAGAAAATCCTGAAGGGTCACAATAGTTTTTGTGATTTGAAAAATGTTGCTCACACTACTACAATACTGGAAATGAATCCAATAAAAGAAGCACAATAGTTTCCTCCCATCCAATGTGTGAAACAAGTCACCTTTATTATGCACTTGTATCCATTTCTGTTCCATTATTTATTGAAAGGAATGCGCATCATATTGGAATTTGATTCGGACTCTGCCACTCCTAACTCTGCTTCCCATATTTTATTCAATATTACCAACATGTTTCTGGTTTTATGAGAATTTGGAGTCAAAGCAAACAGTGCAGTGAGAGACTTGAAAATGCCGGTTGCATTGTTTTCATGCTGCCTCTTTGATCCCAAAGCTTTCGTCCTTCATTTCAAGCCTACCCGACTCGATGCCGCATGGACTTGAAATAACTCGAAAAGAAATCATTTTCGGCCTGAACACATTATTACAGACCCCCTGGCGGTTCATCCTGTCCCAGAGAACACGACGTGACACTTTGGTTAGACAGAAGGCTATCATCACACCAAACAGGTTTCTCAGAAACGACTTGAAAAAACAAAGACAGTTGATGAGAAAACTCCATCCTGTTGTTGTGAGAAAAACACCTGCCCTTTGTGAAAACGGCTAACATGAAAATGAATCACTGAGAAATACAGAAGCAGTCACTTGGAAATTATTTATTGTTTATCGTTGTTGCCTCATTTTCGACTCACGACTCGTCCCACCACCAACTATTTTTTCCATTTTACCACGATGATTTGATTTTTCTGAGTGACTGACAACCTCTTTCTCTCTGCAGCAGCCTCTTATTTAGACCTTTTTTTGTTTAGTCATTTTAACAACACATTTCAGTCTACCAAAACAGGTACATACTTTCCTTATGCTTATGTATAAATGAGGCCCCAGGTGTGTCACAACAGGGACCAATGCAATCCATCTGATTTCCCACCATTTCACCACTTCATGATAAATGTATGGACTTATTGCTCAGCCCTGGCTGGGCAGTACTATTTTCTTCCACGATTCTCCGTCTTTCACGCGCGCTTTTATTTCCCTTGGGGACCCAAAAATGCTGCCAACAATTAAAAACTGGCTAATGTTCTCACTCACAACCTTCTGGTCGCGCTCAAGAGCTAGCCATTCTTCTTCAGTCCTTGGCAGCGTACACGTAGCACTATATTTGATCATTGCCACGGGTCGGCACGAGCAGAGACTTTAGCTGGTGTGTGGTCCAGAGACAGGGTCTCCAATATGCTGTCCCTACAATGGTTTCACATTTTAAGTTAGTTGTTCCTGTCCAACTCAAATGTGTATGTTTTAGAGAATTTTTTAGCAAGCAGGTCAACCTTGCATTACAGTTCTGTCCGCAGTCTGATATAAACAGCCAGGCCTCACCGAAGACTTCAGCCTATAGCTTTGTCTCGCATGGTGAAAACGGTTAAGAAGGGGCTGGAAAAGTGTGTTTTTATACTATTCTCTTTGGTGTCTTCCTGTGTAAGATGGTTGTATAGCTGTAATCCACTTAATCCTATTGTTGTCTCAGCACACACACACACGGCCGCACACACACACACACACACACACACACACACACACACACACACACACACACACACACACACACACACACACACACACACACACACACACACACACACACACACACACACAGGCAATGTGCTGCTGTCACCTGAATCACAGTGGAAATCCTTCTCATCCCACTTAGAACACAATTCCAGCAGGCAAGCACACACGTGCGCACAATCACACACACACACATATCAACACATCAACACACAGGTTGATGTTTTGCCATGCCAATTCTCAGACACACTCCTTTGTTGGCGAGAGAGGCACAATCTAAGCCACACATGACCATCCACACTCCACGTTTTTCCAGGCTTGTTTTCACAGTTCACAGGACGGAACCAGAGGCTCAGGATCTCCACCCCGCACAGGCTGTCGACCTGAATCGGACAGCAGACAGACGTGAAAGCGTGGGGACGGTGATGTGGGATTATTCTCTTCGCAGCGCCAACCATCCACAACACTAACAGGTAGAGATGGGCAGCAGGCTGGCGTGGAAGCTTGGCAGCTCCTCCTCTGGCCGAAGCTGGAACTAGCATGAGTGTGTTTGTCCGGCTGAGTGCGTATTTGCACATGCTAATTTGAGCTAAATTAAGTCCAAAGACAAACAAATAAGTAAAAAGCAATGAGCAATTCAACTGGACGTGAACGGTAAAATCTGGAGGACATAATGAGAGGACAACAGGACTGTCGACAGACGCGCCGCAGCAGAGACACAGGCGACTCAGGGGGCGTGTCACGCGCTGCCACATGATAAAAGACTTGTGTGGTTTCTCACATTCAGCGGACACACAAATGAATGTGTTTTGCGCAGAATGTCAACTTCCGTCAGTGAGGCACATCATTTGAAAAAGACAATATGGTATACAAACGGTTATTGATGGGGATGCTCCGATCTGGGTTATTGCTGCCGATCACCGATACCGATCTGCCAGAGAGCTGATCACAACCGATCACATTGAATTTGGAATGAAAATGGTGAGACCTCCTGTGTACATGATGTGAAAACATCAACCATTAAACCATTTTAATTCAGACACATTTTAATATACCTCTTCAAGAAGGCCAAAAATAGAAAAAAAACATTGCAGAATGCAGCAAATATTATGTCAAATGACAACTGAAAAACATTTAATTCGATGTGAGACGTCGCAGTTTGGTGAATCTATCGAGACCTTGCTATGTCCGTGAATTATTTACATATTGGCCGCTTGTAGCGGGACTCCGAGACAGAGCGCGCTGCATTTATGAAAGTTGCACTCTGGATATTTTCGAAAGTTTCAGATTCAGATTCATCTAGCTCTGTGAAATTAATGATTATTTCTCTGGAAATGTGCTTAGCGTTCCGACAATGTCACGTTCGGACCGGCGGGTGTTGCTTAGCGTCAACAGTGCTAACAGCCTGTTGCTGAGGAACCAGCGCTCTCACTTTCATGAGCCCAGAAAACTCTCTCACGCTCCGTCAAGTGTTGGTGCTTTAAATAGCGTGTTTGATTTGAAGGCGCTTCGATGTATAACGTTGTCCCGTGCATGTGCTGCAGGATGCCAACTTTACATGACCCAATAAGAACTTTCACAGCAGACATGCTGCTGCCCAGTAAGCAGCGAGTCAGGAGGAGCGGGCGCCTCACAACCAGCGGGGCTTCATCAGAGAGCCGGCTGTCACAAGTGATCGGATGTTGTGATCGGCAATGACAGGTAGTGATCGGCATTCACTGTTCATGCTTAAATCGGTCGATCACGATCGGTGACCAATCGATGGATGCATCCCTAGGTATTGAAGATTTGTTAATATCTTCTGTTTGACCAATTTAAAAAAAAAAGAAAATAAAAGAAAGAAACAAGGAAGCAGAGTGGACTGAATCATTGCTGAATCAGCTGTGTTAGAGCTGTACCGAGAGATGGTGTGGTAGTGTTCGAGATCGCTGCTGTTTCTCAGGGTCCTGGCCTCAGTTGTGTTGTGTGTTTTTTCTTTGTTGTGTCTTTTCATCAGGGGTCTCAAACTGATCCACAAAGGGGCCACAATGGGCGCCAGTTTTTGGTGCAACTAGTAAGCAACTGGCAAGTGTCAGAAGTGTTTTAGCTGACACCGATTGGTTCATCAACTTGTGCCTGCACCCACTGCGGCTCATTTGTGGATCACTCTCGACCTCCAAATATCTTGGTCTTGTCTCAGTCGCGATACCCTCCAGTCTTGATCATGTCTTGGTTGACATCAACACCACCTAGAGATGACCTGGTCACACTCATTGTTGAGGTCTCCTCGCTACTGCTCTGTGATATTTGGAACCCAAAAGACCAGGGAGATCTTGCCTGTGACTTTATCAAACCAATTTGTTTTTCAGCATTTTCTTTTAGGAGAAAGAATGGATCTCCACATAATTAAAGTATATAGACAGCATACTACTGGATTTTTAAAAAACAGCAGGATGGGTGAGATCTTCTCAACTTGTCAACTGTCAACCTTTATTAAAAAAAGTCAAAGTGACAACAGAAAAAAAGAGAAAAGCATCTTTTTCTTTTCAATTAAATACAGGCCAACGTTCAATCTTCACCTTAGCTCCAACAGCTCCAAGCAAGAACCAAACCCCAACCTTAAAGGTCAGTGCCTCTTCAGAGATAAAAAAAAAAAAAAAAAAAAAACTTGTTCCGTTTGTGGACGGTTGAGAAATTGAAATACTTGCTCCTGCAAACTGCTGGCATTAAAACAAGCAGAGCATAACTAATAGCTTCTCAGCTGGTGTGGAAGTCAGTCCAACGTGCCATGAAATCAGTACACGTTTGGTTGTGCTTCACAGTCAGCCCCACCTGTGTGAGTCTGGGAGTGTGGGATGTGAGGAAGACCAGGGCCAGCGATATTCCACACAATGCTTTTGCTGCACTGTGGTCCACAGTCTCAGTAGCTCTTCTCCCGCCTTAAGAAAATGGTCACTCCTTGGCCACGTTTTGTCCCTTTTTTTCATACGATAACTTCAGTTTTCTGGCTGTTTAAAAAGACAACACTCAACACTTGCATCTTCAACTTTATTAATGACTGAAACCGGCAAACTGAGACAATGAATCTAAAGTTCTGGCCTTCAGTTTCCAGCCATTTTCCAAGTGTTTGTCTTGGGTGAGACTCTTCAGACTTCCCAACTAACCTCACTAAAATATCATTGGTTTCAGACTCTTATAACTTTATAAATACTCCCCAACATTAGCTGAAGCTGGGTCCATTCAGCGCCAATTTTGACATCACCGTGCGTCTTGTGTTCTGATATCTTTTTTAAAAGATGTCGATCATGTTTGTACTCTGTAGCCAATGTAGTCAGTGTTGAAATGTTCCAGAGAGGGGTTCAACTGAAAACCCAGACTCACACCAACAGCAGTTACAGTTTCCAGCATCCGTGCATGGCATCGCTCCATCACACGAAAAGCGGTTTTATGCGAACAAGTGGAGTCACACTCTTTTTGTGGGGGGAGGAGGTGCTGCACGTGCACTGTCACACATTGTTCATGTTTGTTAGAAGCAATCGAAAGTCTCGGAAATCATTTGATTTCCTGTTTGAACGATCATCTCAACTGCAACGTGAATCCACGGACCTCAGAAATTCTCGCACGGCCAACTGGGTCTGAGTCAGAGGTCAGAGTTACTTGCCTGCGTAGAAGTTTCTGCCTGTTTTCACTAGTTTAGTTCCCTATATTTCAGGAGCTGGTCTCTGTCACTGCAGCACTGTTTCTGTTCTGCACCATATTTCTGAGAAAGAAATGGCAGCCGGCCGTGGCCTTACTGCGAATGTGTGTACCCTTAGTTTAAAAAGACGTTCCTGAAATGAAGATCGGATCCCAGCGTGGCCATGGAATTAGCTGAAACCCATTTATTCCCGGTTGAGTTATTGAACTGCTTTGAAACTACATCACCTTCTCTTGAGTGGAACATTTGCTCAATCAATGTCAATTATTACACCGTTTCCAGGCGGAGCAGCGGGCAGGGTTTTAATTCCCTCTCCCTCTCAAAGCCTCCAGCTACATGACTTGTACACTTCATATGCCGTGATTAGAAACATGAGTAAACACCGAGCCCGACTGGATCCAGCAGGCAGATCCGGAAACATGATAATGGCTGTGTGTCACAGCGCAGCACCGGGTGTCAGTGACGGCAGCGGTGCTGGTGGACCTATGGTGCTGCAGCGTTGCTATTAGTGCTGTAGCAGGTAATGGCTCCATGTTTCTACTTGACATCTGCAGACTTGGAATTGCATCATTAAAGCTGTACACGCGCTCTCACACAGAGGAGGGGGGACGAACATCCACAGAGCAGGTGACATGATGTCAGTTGGGGGAAGAGAGCAACTCTTTAACGGCAAGTTTGCTTTTTGGGTTTGTATTTCAAGAAGGGCTACATTAAAGTGGAAAAAAAGCAGGACCTCGGAGACACAAGAGGAACCATTTGAAAACAAAAAAACACATTTGGTATGCTAAATAAATGTGTATTCAGAGCGGCAGCCTGGACGAATCAATGTTTCACTGCTTTTAAAGCAACAAGAAAATCCCAAATTCATCTTGAAGGCCAGGGAGCTAGCGTGTCTGGAGAGTGTGAGGCGAGCGCTGTGTAACAGTACCATGCAAAATTAGTAATGCATCCAGATCCAGAACATTTGCGTATCATTACTCACCCTGGTGGCTACATTAACGTTTGTTTTGACGTTAGCCATTAGCTCACTTACATGACTCAAATGTGTTTTGTTCAACTGAAGATGTGTAGTGCTGAAGACAGAAGTGCAACCTGAGAAGTTAAGTAACGCCATTTTTTTCATCACTTTTCACAGATGTTTTTCTTTAGATCGTTCAGTAATGAAGACGGTATGGAATATAGAAAGTCTTCCTCGATCGTGATGTTGAGTTTGCAATTTTATTATAGAGACAACCTTGTTAGGAGTAGCAGAAGTCACACAGTCAGCACCTGAAGACGAGCCATTCGCTGTGTTACTTTGTGCGTTCTAAGTTATAGATTAAAGTTAAAATTGAACCATCAACGCACATCTGCTCTCTGCAAGATTCAGATGAAAATGGCCTCATTCCAAATCAGTGCTTGATATTGACATATGTTTCAAAGGTGCTTGAGGTTCAGATCTGACGGCACGGTTCGGCTTTCTCTCTCCGAGAGGCTGAACCAAATAAAGCACTTTTCTTTACTTCTTTCAGCTAGTGTTGACCTCTGCTGACAGGAAGCCACACTAGAACAAAATGCCAGACAGGAAGGCATCTGTTAAATAAAACTCAAGAACTCGCACCACTGTTCCGACATTGAAAGCGTGGAACCTTTGCGGTCAAGTGCATCTCTCCATTGGATTTTATGAAACAACATGTGTCCAACTGTGCTTCCTGTGGGGAAACCTGTGGTCAAGGACTTGCGATGCCAAAGACAAGCCATGTTTGTTCCTCCTTTTTATTCTGAATCAATGTCACCGCAATTGTTTGGTTTGGAAACTCCAATTCCAGATAATCAAGCCGCGACTCAGAATCGCTTTGTAAAGCAGTTCATCTTAGAAAAGGTCAAAGAGACAAAGGATTTTGAAGTTGCCGCTTTAATAGAGCGTAAAATGGAATCAGCAAATGAAGCAGACCATTTGAAAACCAAGGCTGTGATGTCTTTAGAAGAGGTCCGATAAGGTTATATTAGAGTTCCAAAACGGTCTTGCGGCGACCAGCCAATTTATATTCATAGTAAGACGCGTTCCTGTAATGCGCCGTGGCTCCTTACCTTTGTCAGGGGTAAGGGATGGGGGTGTCCAGCTGGGGCCAGCTTCACCGTGGTCTCCCAAATACGTGGGTCGTGAAGGCCCAGGGCGGTCAGCATGAACTGCACCGGCTCTGACAGGTTGGCCACCTCTTGCTCGGCGTACACCGTCCCGTCAGGCCTCACGCTGAAGTTGGGGTCGCTACTTACAAAACCCACCTCCCTGTTGTGCTGGCAATCGTCGAACCTCACTGCGGAGACAGAGAACAGGAAGCAGGTTGAGATTTAGAACGACGCCAATCTGGTTGATGAGTAAATCCTCGGCAAATCTGGCAGGTTTGAGATTAGCCATCCACCAACACATGTATCAAACTATCTCACCCTGACACTGCTGATTCACCACTTTCAAATATTATTCAAAAACACAGCGCTTATCTGTTTCTGCGGAGGAAACACGGGGGAGACGGCATCTTTTTTTGGCAGATTATTCTTGTCCAATAGTAGAGAGACAGCAAGGAAAATATGTCAACAACATGAGAGAGTTTTACCCAAGAAACAGTGTGTGACAGTGTGACTCAAGTATTGAACAGGTAACATTAATAAAATGATCTAAGGCCCTCTGGCATCCATCAATCCATCGGGTT
Organism: Synchiropus splendidus; assembly: GCF_027744825.2. Classification (NCBI taxonomy): domain Eukaryota; kingdom Metazoa; phylum Chordata; class Actinopteri; order Syngnathiformes; family Callionymidae; genus Synchiropus; species Synchiropus splendidus. The sequence continues at coordinate 3,577,085 of NC_071339.1, forward strand.
TGTGTTCACTGAACTGTGTTGGGCTTTTCTTGAGATCATTTTCAATCCAATGGCAAATTAAATCCAACTCACACGCTGCACGCATCATAAGAGTTTACGGCGTGACGCAGAACCATGCGTCAGGAAAATGACTCTTTTCATCCTTCCTGTCTTTCAGTCGCGCACACAAAGTTAAAACACACTGTGATCTTATCGTACAAACTCTGGCAGCTGAAAACAAAACAAATTGATTTCATAAATCACGCAGGGAAGAGATATTCCGCTCCCAACCACGGCGAGATGATTGTTTAAAGTCAGAAACGCTGCATGAAGAATTAGGCGGCGCCCGCTCCGTATCTAGCCATCTTTTCAATTCATCTCTGAGCGCGTGCGACGTCGCTCCCAAGCATCAGACTCATAAAGCGGGAGCAGCGATGATGCTACAAACCTCGGCGTAATTGCACTTGTAATGGGGCGGGTGGGACACGCTTTCGCGACGTGTCTATCAGTCTGTGTTGGCGAAGACCGTCCACATTAAAACAGCCGCGCACAAGGCTTGCGCTCAATAAATGCCTTGTATTGTGGTTCGCACAAAAAGGTTGTAAATCATTAAGCATCAGGTTGTGACACGGACCAGCATGAATTGTCCGCCGATGAATTGTGATGGCAGCCGTGCTTTATGTAAATCACCTTAATTAGCTTGAACCGCGCAGGCTAATTGTTGTCACTTAAATGGGTCTCTCGCGGCGCAGCTGGTGCGTCACTGCAGAGCTCTGCTCACAACTGCTCCTCCTCGCTCTCTGTGTGTGTGTCTGGTCAGCTCAAATGTTGCCTTGCTGCCGGTGAGGACGAGACATAAATGCTGCCTATGAGGCACCTCTTTAGCGCCGCGCTGTAAGTGTCTCTGCTTTTTTAATGGACTTCCTGAGTCTCAGGTTACCTTGGAGGGGTTGAGTTCACATGGTAAGACCTTGACACAGTTGATTGAGCCGGAGGGGTTTGTGTGAGAGAAGTGACGTAGGCACACGTTCAGCTCTCAATGACAGAGGAATCAATAGAAGATGCACTTTACACTGTGATGCATGGTTTGAGTGTGTGATGGAAAAGGGAACCGGTGCCATTATATATACAGTGGTACCTCGGTTTTCAAACGTCCCAGAATTCGAACAAATCGGAGTTCGAACAAAAATTTCAAGAATTTTTTGCTTCTGATTTTGAACTAAAATCCAGAACTCGAACGCCCCCCAAAAAAGCCAGAAAACCTAACGTGTGCGGACCGACCAGCTGACCCACGACACGCTTTGTTATTGTGTGTAACGCAGCCTCTGTATGCAGACATGTCCCGTTAGCTACATTTACTGACTGTTTTTTCTTCATATTGAGGTGTAAAACCTTTCCTGTCTCCACACTGGACCGTGGTAGAGTGTCACAGGGGAGGTGCTCGCTCTCCACACCTCCACTCCAGGGTCTGATGTCCTGTTGTGGGCTGGAGCTGGGACAGGGATGAGGCCAGTCTGGGACAGAGCGTGACTTGGTTTATGACTTTGTCACAGCCAAACTGCACAGAAGCGCACATTCAGAGCTGGACACGCACCGGGCACCTCTTCACTTCTGGAGAGACGTCACTGACTCGGCAACCCCTCCCACATGCAGCGGCCACACACATAGAGGAACAGCCACCTGCAGCAGACACTCTACATTCACTCCTACAAAAGACTATTTTAAGGCTTGGAACGCATTATTTATTTTTCCATTCATTATAATGGGAAAAATCCATTTAGATTTCAAACAAAACTTGCTTCTCGAACGGCCGTCTGGAACGGATTGTGGTCGAGAACCAAGGTACCACTCTAATAATATACAATAGCAATTTGATATTTAATATTACGTGTCAAATTGAGGGCAAGACTTAATTTTAACAAGTCTTACTCGTAGCCAGGAAGGTGTGTAACAATTTTGGGAGGCCAATGACCATGATTTTTGCTTATTAAAAAAGTATACTTTTTGAAATATAGGAAACCCCAATGTTTAGCAGGACAAAGGGAATACTTTTAATAATGGACTCAATCAAAATTGCGCTGAAAAATGAGAATTAATTCCCCAGTAATTCAGAATTTGTATCTGCAATGGCTTTGAAACCTGCGTTGTGTCTACTTCAATGACCTGCTTTGATCCTTTAAAATACATTCTGCCTCGGGTTTCGTACCCTAATGCGGAGCCTGCTCTCTGAAATAACAAACTGCATGTATTTCCTCAGGAATGAAATGAAAACATAAAGTGTAGGTGAGATCTGATGCAAGTTTTTCTTCATTCTTCTCAGCCTCAACCCTCCCCCCTCGCAGGCGTGTCTTCTTATTTCTATATTTCAGTGTGTCCTGCCATCCACAGCAGCGTCTGGCAGGCTGGTGTCATTCTGCTCCACTGCACTCCTCTTGCTTGTACAGCACAGAACATACTGTCCAACAGAGCGAATGGCTGCACAGTCCTGGCTGAAACAGAGAGGCCAAGCAGCCGTGTCTGACCGGCTGCCTTCAACACACACACACTTACACACAGACTGCCGTTGTCTCTTTATGCTTCTAAACCAAGAACAATTCTGAAGAGAAGGCCAATATATTACATCCTTTAGGTGTCTGAATCCTCACAGAACACGCTGACCATCGCTGTCCTCCCCCCTCTCCCACTCCCTCCATCATGTTGTTCACCTGTCACCTCTCCTTTCCTGCACTCCTTCCCTCCGTGTCACCGCCCTGCTCCCTGTCTCCTCAACTCCCACGTCCTCGATGTCCTCCTTTCACATCACCATGGCTTTTGTCGTCCCTCCCTCGCTGTTTAACCCCACACCCTCCCACCAGCGTCCAGCCCCCGCACACAGTTCCTCTACTGATGCCAAGTCTGTGCCCAGCAGGTTATTACAATGTAAAGAAAGAAAGCTTCACAGCAAAGTCAACATCACTTTTACGCTCTGGTCAGAGGCGTGTTTAGGGCCATATTGATTCCCTTTTAACACAAAGCAGCAGTCTAGCTGCAGATCTGCTTCTGTTAACAGCCTTTATTTACTTCCTAGTCTCCCTTTATGACACTTGGATCTTCGACGTACTGAAGGTCCGGTCACATCTCCTGCTACTGCATTCATACTTACCATCAGTGCTCACTCGAACTCGCCTATCAAATCAAAGCAAACAAACTTTAAATAATCACTTCAGACAAAACCAGAAAGCCAATGAAAGCAAAACCCAACGACCCATGAGCCATCCTGAAGGCATGTATAGACCAAGCGCCACTCTTCTGCTACACACACCCAAGTAGTTGCTGGTTTCCAGTCACTCGAGCATCTTCATCTGAGTCTAGTGGCAGTGGATAGTCAACACAGAGAAGCAGAATTATGGCCCTTCACCTACATAAGAGGTCTATTAAAAGCAAACTAAGACATGGATGCAGATGTTTCTGGGTCCATCAGAGTCCATCTTGACTCTTTCCCCCCAAACAAGTCGGCGGTGCCACCCTCATATTGGAGGGTGACATTGTGTTAAGCCGTCTTTCCAAAAAATGAATGTGTAAAATGGTGTGAATGTACCTCTAGCAGTATCAATACAGAGGGAACAAGTGAAAAGACATTTGAGAGTCTGTTTTGAAGACACTCAAACACGGAAAGCTTTGGCTTTTGAATATTGCCATCCTCTCCATAAGAGTCATTCAGAATGGACAGAATGGAAGCAGCAGTTCGACTCAGAGCCTCTGTGGAATGACTGAGCTTCTTCACCTGTCTCTCAGTAGCGCTGAGCAGAGAAAACTCATCCGGTCCACCTGTGTCCACCAGCCTGCCTTTTTGGTCACCTCACCAGAATGTTAAGTTGAGTTTGGGTCCTTCTTGTCAAGGACACAAATGACTGAATAGTCATTCAGTTTGTCATCATTAATAATAACGGCAGGTTTAAAGACATCAAGGCCAGCGGGATTCAAAGGCAGGCTTCACTTTCACACCACCGAAAAGAAGAACAACACCTAGTTATGGTACAACGTAATTGGAAGAGCATCAACTGTGTCACCGACGGCGCTGATGAATCGGTCCAGACAGAACATATGGGGCCGCTTCTTTTAAAGTGCTCTTCATCACAACAGTGGCTCAGCGCTAAATAAACACTTCCTCAGGAGACCTGCTGCTTTGCACCAGGCAACAAGGAAAAATCACCACTCGAATACATTTGCGGAAATGGTTTACCCGCCAGTGAGTCACTGACAGACAGCGGCATAAAACCAAATGACGGATCACAGGAATGTCATAACTAATACGGCTGACGATGACGCTCGCCCATTTGAGTTTGACAACCAACAATTTCCCCATTATTACAGTCATGAGTCCTTGCATGTTCACATAACTCAGACTCTGGTTCATTTGTGTGCGCATTGTAAACAGGGACACACTTTCTGCAACAAAAGAGGGTGAGTATACGCGACAGACCACTGCAGCTTCAGAAGCTTCAATACAACTTCCAGCCTCATTTGAAGCCGACCGTTGCATTGTCTATTCTTCAATCTTTGCTCAACAAACAGTCAATATTGCAGGGGTTCAACACCGAACATTTGCACAGACCATGTCCTTTTTAATGAAAGAACATTCAAATAATAATGAATGATAAATATTTTAATACCATAGTTGTTTAGTCGCTTTCATTTTGATCACAGGTTGTTATGGAATTAATGGCTAAGAAAGGAAGCATGATTGTTTTTGGAAATGTTCATGAAATGACTTGCTCAATTAAGTCTAAAAAACAACGTAAACAGAAGCAAAACCCACAGCATTGTGCTATGTTATCAGTACTGGGGTTTCCATCCGCCTATTCCGATTCGAATTTTTCGCAAATAGTGAAAATAGACATGAATGGAAATTTGCAAAAAAAGATTTTACGCTTGCAGGAGGTGGATTTCTCAGCATATCGTTGGACCAAAACCTCACACGTCTGGACCGGATATCACGTCACACATATATGTCCTGGTCCAAAAAAAAATGGCAGTGGAAAATAGAGTGAGATATGTTTGGGGCGACAATAATCCCAAACTAATAATAAATGGAAACAGCCTATTTTCTTTTTGCACATTGCCAATAAATGCCCCAAGAAATATTTGAAACGCTCGGATTGAAATCGGACAAGTTACCAATATCTAACTCTTGTTGTCTACTACACCAACGCCTCTAGAATGGGGGACTAACTTTCTCAAAAAGCATCTGTTGCCAGCACAGAGTGATACTTCATACTTAAACAAAAAGAAAAACATCGACTTCAGCAGATTACTTTCCACGGACATGCTTGTTATGACCTTGTAAAGTGTTCACACCGATATTAATACAAGTTTGCAGGGCTTCAGCTATCAGTGTATTTTCCCAAAACAACAGATTCTCGGTGTCTGTGTGGGTTTGGTGAAAGAGTAATTGCACAGTTTCATGAAGTGTTTACTTGAGATGCAAGGATTTGTTTGAAGGGTACAAGAGGGTGAAAAGTATTTGGGGACATGTGCATGAAGTGGGAAGAGCTTTGACAGTTGCCAATGACTTGTGCAAACAGAAGACCTGCAATTGTGTAGTGGCCTATATACATGGTGATATATGTCATATATTGACATGCTGACTTTTGAGTCCTATGCTGACACTGAAGGCAGCCTTCAGCGTTGCATGTTGACGCATTAGGTTTTCAATAGAAGCACATGTTCCACCTTCGGCGGTATATCCTGATGCCATGGGCAGCGCATCATGTAATAGAAAGATGGAGGTTGGGGATAGGTGCAGTAAGCCACAGAGCACTGCTCTTTTCTAAAGGTAAGGACATGTCAGTTGCTCTTTAAAGCCCATCAAACAGCCGTGTGTTTAAGTCACGGTGTCTTTCGGCAATGCTGAAGGCACATAAGGGGTTATACATACAGCCCAGAGGATTATTATTATTTATTTATTTATTTATTTCTACTCCCCTGGCTGCCTGGGACCATGTTGGTGACCCCTGACCAAGTAGTGGGCCTTCAGTTTGACATGCAGTTCTTTGAAAGATCATGAGAGTCAAAGAAACAACATCAAGTCTGAGGTGAAAAGCAGTGCTTCATTGCCGCTTGTCCGGGCAACCCAGGGCGGTTGAGAGGAGCTCAAGTGCTCCTCAAATAAAGTGGTCGCTCACTTGCTCCAACACTTTAAACTTTTTAATCCCGCTCCATCTTGCCTCCCAGATCCATCCTGCCCCTCCCGAGGAAGGCGGGTAAGTAATTCCATTTACACACTTCTGTTTTTAAAAACACTCCAGGTACATTGTGACTTCCCTGAAAAGGGTTTTTTTTTTGTCACAGCTGGAAATGGATTTCTCTGCCTCTGCAGTTCTCCTTTTTTTTTAACAAAAGCCCACACAGTTCCCTCTGACAGCTCACGCTCATGAAAAGGAGACCACTGCTACTCAAGTGTGTGTCGTGGTGGCGCGTGAGTGAGAGAGATAAGAACCACGAGCACGAGAGACAGGGGACGTTGGGAGTGGGAGGGTGTGACAAAGCTGCTCCCATGTACAATTATTACATTGCATGCATAAATACGCACGGGTGTCAGTAACTCCCGCTCCCATAGGTGCGCATGCAAGTGCGTGACACTGAGAGAATGGAGGCCGGCTGCAGGAAAAGGCTGTCATCTCACATTAACATTAGTCACGGCGCATGTTTCTCTGGTGAAACAGAACTACTCTGGCGCAGTTTTAGCTGCCATTCCAAAACATGTTTACAGAAATGTTTTGTTGGCATCTGGCAGATCCAAATGCTGTCACCTCCCTCCCCCTGCGCTCACGCTTCCCTCTCAGTCTGCTTATTCCAAATGTGGCATCTGGATGTATTCTTGACATCGCCATTTCAATAGGCTGTCGCTTGTTAGAACCTGTTGGAGATGATGGTATACTGTACAAGAGAAGTTAGCATCAGTAAAAATCACTTACATAATGTGTGTAGCAGGTGCTGACCATAGTATATTTCATAACTTTTACAGATGTTTATCTGATTCATAAGTGACATTCTTCCTTTCTTCCATCTTAATGATGAGAGTTTACAGCTGGACCGTGAACATCGCTTCTGCATCCACTGCTACTCGTGCTGTATTTTCTCCCACGGCGTCTGCTACTTATTTTGCGTTTTCTTTTTACACTCATGCGACCACCATCACAGTGTTTTGACCGTGAATCGGCACCAAACCTTCTATCCCACTGTTTGATCTCCATCAGAATAACTGACTATCACTCTTCAGAATGTGATACCGTCTCGCTCTCCGTTTTGCTCCTATGACATAACTAAAACCTCCGCAACCAGGTCTGGTTTCATACTTTTTTTACTAAAAAGGTTTGATCGAAATCCTTTTCTAATGTTACTCAGACAGAGGTTACAGGTGTCCACCATCCGCTTGTGTTGAGTAGCAACTACAGCAGGCACCATATTTACAGATTGGCTTGTATAAATGCCGCCATGTTGCCTGTCGCTATGTTGCCACACAAATGGTTAAGTACGACGGTGGGAGAGACATTTTAGTTTGCTCTTGTAGATCGCTCTGTTACCATCGCGACAGACCGACTGAACAACCGAAGAGTTGAGATATGTATAAACCAGTATACGTATGACTAGACGCTGCACTGATCCTCAGATCTTTTGAGTAAAACACTGATATGGTGATGTGTAGATTTGGCGTCCAACCACCTTCCCATGGTCCATTTCTATGCTGTTTATTAACACAAGCAAAGGCTTAAAGCAAATGTCATTGACATCATAGGATCGTTGGGTCAAGCATTAGCTATGTTGCTATTTAGCATTGGCTCACATGTCACAGATACTCATTCACCGTAACAACAGGAAGAAAAACTAAGACTTCAGTTATTCACTTTTATTTAAGCTCTTCGAACATAGTAACAAGTGTGCATTCACAGCGAGGGAAATACCTCACACTTGCTGATGTTATCTGCAAAGTTGAGCACAGAGGCGACAATGTCATCCTGCATTCATTCAGCTGATGGTCAAGTTCACAGGTCTTATATATGTAGAGTTCAGCCCAGCTGACCGATAATTGATAACCGATAAAACGTGAAAAGACAATGAAGGACTGTACTTCCTCACCTGCATGTGGATTGAGACATAAAGACAAGAACGGGTTTGATCCAGCGATGCTGTTGGTCTGGCGGTTCTGTGCTTGCAAACATGACGAAGAGGAGAGCGGTGCCGGGCCGGACCTAACTGCAGCACAGACCCTAATAGACTCCCGAGTCAGCACGATTTGCCAGAACCACAGAAGAAAACAATAACAACCCAACCTTTTTTTTTTTTGCTTTTTATAAGTCGTACTACATTTGCTGTGCTGTGAGTTTTGCTCAAGTATTTGGTTTGTCCTCCGTCCTTCTCTTATCTCTGGAGTAGCTTTCTCCCACATGAAGAGGCCCGAGGAATGAGAAAAGGGGGAGAGGCGAGATAAAGAGGGAGAGAGGGAGCAAAGCAGAGCGGAGGCAATTAAAAGACTGGGTCACAGATCGCAGTGCCAGGCGTCAGTGTGATTAATACACCTCCACTCAGCCTACAAGCTTTTTCTCCCCCCTTCATCCAGCCTCCCTTGCACACAAACACATCCCACCTAAACTCCTCCAGCATCTCCACCCTGCAGCACACACCAGGAAAACCTCCAAAGGAAGGCAACTAAGTTGAAGCTTTACTAAAAAAAAAAACACGACCTCAAACTCCAACTGAGTCTCTGGCAGGTGACCCTTCATTCCAGCTCTTTGGCAGACACCAGCAGCCTTGGCATGCGTGTCCTCATCCAAAGCCTAAAACCAAAGGCGAGTGTAAGTGATCATAAAATTTCGAGCTTCAACTTTAGCGTGAAATCCTCGCCTCTCTCCTCTTAAGGTTAATTATTGATTTCATCAGATTGGCCAAAAGTCCACTGAGCCAGTGTTAATCCCTGGAATATATTCTTAAACCCACTCAAGCTTATTAATGTCAGGGACGCAATAACAGCGGGTTTTTCTGGATGAGAACATTAAACTAACCAGAAAAGCAGTCAACTGCCGCCATTGGTGCACCATTTTTTTTATCCAGTGTTACAGCAATAACTTACATGATCTATATATTACATGTGTGAAATGTCACTGAGTGCAGCTCTGAAAACACGAGGGGCAGAGAACAGGGTGTGCAGCAGTGAAGCCATTCCAGTGAATCACAATAGCTTCAACAAGTACAGAACACCACCAAAAGTGAATGACTTCTGTCAAATCTGGCGGCTTCAGACCACATCCTGGATAGTGGTGACTTGGATCTGCGACAAAAAAAGTAATAAATGTGAATAACGATCACTATAATTATCACGATAAACACATTTACATTCTATTCTCATTCTAAGTTTCTCGTGAAAATGTTTTATAATGAAACTTAGTGGAGCTTGTTGACAACATCATTATTTGTTTATGTTTAAATAAAATAGTTAACTAAGTGTTTCATGTCACTGGTAGAACCCAGAAGGGCACGTTTCCTAGATGTTATTGAAGAAATATGAGAAATAATGTGAATAAATGATCCGTTTAGTCATATTCTATTCTGGAAATCATTATACAAACTGTCAGTCCTTTCTCTTGTGTGATGAAAAACCTTTTCACAATTCTCTCTCCTAAAATGGTTGTCTTCCATGGCCTCATTGAAGATTTCACTCACACTTTGACGCTTTAGAATTTGTTGATGGTCCCTAACTGATGCTGGGTCGTAGCATTAGCGCTGCCTGTGAGAGTGTGTCCTCGATCAGTGAAGCCTAATGGGGACGCGGAAGAGGACGCTGCCTCCAATACTGGAGCGGAGCTCCATCCAATATCCAACTATTTTCACCAGGGTGTTTCGCCGAGGCGCCAGCGCAGCAGGAGGCCTACATGTGTTGATGTGAACCAAGGCAGACCTATCAGGACCACTCCATCTAATAAAATAAACACGGACCCAGAGACTCAGAGTCGACCAGTGTCATGGATCAAAGGTTCCCTGTATTAAAAATAAGTACCATCGCGAACCAAAGTCCAGATCAGAGACGCGTTTAAAGAGAGCAATGAAAAAGTTTGTGGAACTGTCCAGCACTCATTTGGTATCCTTCAAAGGGTTATTTGGAAATGTGCCATATTTGTACCGACTGATTTCCTGGTTTCCTATGAGTTTGGATGTCACCCCTGCCGTTGTTTGACTTTACGCCGGCAACATTTGTTTCCTCTAACCGTCCAAAAACATGCAGCGGTTGCCTCACACACAGTTAAAAAGCATCTGCCTCATGATCACAAAAGGCAAGATTAAATCCCAGTTTGTTCACTGAATCGCATGTGTAGGAAGGGCAAACGCGAATCATCCCAGGAATGCATTCTTAGGAATAATGGCTTTTCATTACAGTCATTACACGGTTCATTGAAGGTCTCGGATATTTCCCAGAAGCTCATTTTGTTTCCCAGATCCCCTGGTTTGTTCACACTGGCTGCTTTGTCACCAGACCCAGGCGGGGTCACGGCACCTGGCTCCTGGCGAGGTGAAATGATGATGATGTGGCACTGGGAGATAAGAGGCAGTGTCGCCCTGAGGCACTATCCTCACTTTACCTCCTTTTAAAAAGATAACGCGGCGTGATAAAGCACGGCCTCTTCCCTGATACAGTCGATCGAAAAGCCTTCAAGGTAATGTCGGGCAAGAGCGATGCCGAGGAAGAAGAAAAAGGTTGGGTTGTTGTGTTCGTGCAGAACACTGTGTTCCCGAGGTAACGTATTAACATAAGAGGGGCGCCGCACGCTCCATCAGAGACGCCTCTTTCCTGCGGAGGTGGATTGATTCCCGGCCACATTTCATTTATATTGTGAGGTCGGCCATTTTTGTGGGGAGCTGTTGATGAGACGCTGTGCTAAAGGGCAGGCAAAAATTAAACTCAAGGATGGTTAATGCTCATTAAAGTTCATAAAAGTTCACACTACGGAAGTTTCTCATGTAGTATTTCTACACTATCAGGCCATAAATTATTCCAGTTTATGAATCAAAAGTTTTAAAGTCTTCAGTCGTGTAATGAGCCGCAATGAGAAGTCGCCCACCCACTTTCATGACTGCGATTTTTTTGTTTTTTGACATGAAAGGAAATGTGTTCGCTGAGCTTATTTCTGCCCTGAAACGATCAGCATATTTAAACCTTTTTAATGCTAAAACGATACCGCCAGTAACCATGTACACGTCATAGTAAACAGATGAAGAGTGGCAGGGGATAACGGAGAAGAGGAAGGCAACCAATGAGGTTCTGGGATACAGTAAATGGAGACATGACTCTGGAGGCAGGTGGCACTATTTATTTATTTAACTTTACCGTTGTCATTTTTTTTTCCGCCTAAATCGTGGAGCCATTTGTGTAAATGCTGCTCTAAGGTGGCTTTGATATATATATATATATATTCTACATATATATTCTTGAGAACAAATATGTAATGTGTAATACATTTCAAAGACAATTGAAAGGCTTTTATTTTTACCATTTTTATTTTTTAATTTTACACATTTTCCATTCCTCGATGTGAATGATGCAAACAGTTCAATTCACTGACTTAAGCGCTGATAAACTGATAAACAACCGTCACCACGGCCGCTCTCTCCCAGTGGTCCAGGTGACCGCTCAGAGAGTTTGTGTGTTTGCTCAGACAAGTGAAAAAACATTGGTCGCGAGGTCCATATTTGCCCGGCTGGACACCAGCCTTGACATGCAGATGAGACCATGCAACTCTCCAGTGGATCCCCTCAGACTCTCACACGTGGTGAGCAGCTTCTGATGAGTCTCCCTCCACATTCCTCTCACCTGCCCTCACACAAACACACTCACTGGCGGCTCCCGCTCGCACCGTTTTGGGTTTTGTCTCCATCCTTCCAACCTTCTCGGAGTTATTAGCATACGAGTGATTGTTTCCCCGGTGATTGTTTAGTTGCTGTGTTCAGCGTGTCTCTGTGATTCTGTATAATTGCCCCAATTAGCATTACAAATACACACTCAGAGAGAAACAACACTTTTGGAGTCCGAAAGACTAATACGATGGAATGGAGGACAGGAGAAAAGAGCTCATGCAACAATTGTTGGACCAACACACACGAGAAAGGTGCGAACTGCAAGGATTATATATGATCTTAACGTGTCAGGGTGGACGTTACAGACGCTCCTTGGTGCTGGATAATATCATTTAGTGCAGGGCTTCTTCTAGGTGGGAGCGCCCCCTAGAGGACCCCTTAAAGTTTTAAACATCTGGGACACAAGGGCCACGAGACACTCAGTTTTAATATACTTGCCGCAGATGGTGGCAGCAGTGTGTCATTGAACTGATAGTTACCAAGTATGAAGAAGTTCTTGAAAAGAAAAAATGATAAAGACAGAGATGGCGCCCCCAACAGTCAATACTGTTCATGAAAGCACCTTGGAGCAATTTTTAAAATGAAAATGAATTTTGACGATACTTTCATTTACACTTATCTTCTTTTATTTATGAAAAAGAAAATATGATATAATAGACGTTTTAATGTTTTATTCATGAAGTACCAATTTTCTCAACATTTTGCATCAAGTGTATTTTTTTCTTCTTTTTTTCTTTTGTAAATTTGATGAACATGACTTGCACCTGGCTCTGCTGCTGGATGGACTTTTTTGATGACAAAAATCTTTGCGCTGATCACATGGCTTCATGTCATTTCACAAGGTTTATGTTTGTTTACATGTGAGGTTATAGAACACAAATAAAATTTTGGAATCAGAAAGGAATCACTTCTATTCCTGGAATGGGACCCGGAGCCATTTGTTCTGGAAAGGTGGGCCCCGACATCAGAAAGGTTAAGAACCCCTGGTTTAGTGCATCGGGAGCTATTCATGTGGACATAAAATATTATTACTACTGTGGTCCTACATCATATACACTCAGTATTTGTGCAGAGCAACTACTGGCATAGTCTTTCTTCACTGTCAGGTGCGCAGGAAAGGAAAGCCACGACCTACAGTACCAGTAAGTCGCAGAGGTTCCTCAGGTAGATGGTGGGACATCGCAAGCCTTTGTCTCATATCCCTTTCGTACTTCAACTTGATATAGGTGGTATACCTTGTATTTACATGAATAGTTTCTCACAAGCCCTAAACAGTGCACAGCCCTGCTCTCGCTTATGGTCTGAGGGGGACGTACATCCAGGACTTCGCAGTACACAATCATCGTCCCGTCTGATCTTCACTGGCTGCTCTGGACGTCGAATTCCCAAATAATCGCCATTGCACATCATCAAAAAATCGGTTTCCTGACAGAGGAAGCTTGTAGTTTGGCTGTGTGAATTCTCCACAAAAGACAATCCCTGGCAACTGTTCCACAGTCAGTCGTGGCTATGTGTCCCCGAGGACTCATATACGTTCACAAACACTCGCATTCTAACGGGAATTTAGATTTAAGAATCTTGCATTCTGCTCACAGCTTTCACCACCACAAGCATTTTGCCATCACTCTCCATTTATCCTCCATCAGGATCAGAGAGTAACAGCAGAGGGAGAAGCAGCCTCGAGTGGCAGGAGCTGTTGATGCTCCAAAGAAAACTTGAGAATGTCAGAAAGAGGAAACTTACAGTTGTAAACAAAGCGCTAGGAAGAAGGGATGGCAACGGAATGCAAGGTTCACAGCTAGTGACTGGAGGCCCACAGTCCAAGAAGAGGTGTGACTGGCGACCTGTCCAGAGAGTCTCCTGCCTCACACCCAGTGCTTCTCCAGACCCACGGACTGGATGGATAGCAAGTGAGGAACCAACAAACTCACTGAATTCTGAGATCGCTGTTTTATATGTCGGTGCATCTCATGACCTCAGACAGTGGAGCCGGTCATCTGGATAGTACTTTCCAAGTGTAAAGAGTGTAAAGTCGCCACTTCCCAACAGCAGCGATCGAATGTAAGACGCATCTCCTTCATTATCCTTGGCTGTGAACCATTCCTCTCTAATCCTGTCGACACTCCCACCCCACCCCCGAGGCAACAGTCAAGAGCACGGCACTGGTCTCAACGGTCCCAAGACAAGAAACACAACTTATCCTTATTTCCCCAGGAGGAGATGAAGGCCATCGCAAAGGGTATCTCACACGCTGATATCACACAGCAGTAATTGCCTGGATGCTGATTTTCTCTTTGGAAGTCCGGAGGCTGTTGCTGCACTGACCTTCCACCCGCTGGCTCATGGTATTTATCTGGGGAGACTTTGAAGAGCAAACATTCAGACAATGTGATGGGATGGTTTATTTTTTTTTTTTTAGATCCTGACCTTTCATCTGGGAAAAGGTCACTTTTCTGATCAATCGGCAGAAAAGTGATCGTGGTCATGATTGTGAGCCTGTCAGCATCATGATGAGAAACACCGTAAAAAAATCACACACACAAAGCCTGTGTCAACACCTGAAGTGAGGTTGGTGACTTGCGTAGAGGTGGTTTCAGGCCAACGCTGAGGAGAATGAAACAAAGGCGCATCTTCAATCGTGAGTCCGGTCAGCTCTTGTCATGAGTCCATGTACAGGGACAAGGACGGGTCTCCATCACATGACCTCTTGAGGCTTCGAGGAAACATGCTCTTCGATAAAGTAAATAAATAAATAAATCTCAGTTCATTCCAGCCATTTTCCCTTTGTAGTCGTCTGAAACCGTTCCAGAAAATCAATTAAAAACATGAGAAATCCATTTGCACCTGATGTTGTGCTTCCATGTCCCCTCTTGAGAGCGTTTGATGTCCCCAACTGTCTAACACTGGGTAAGTGCTCAGATCATAGAGAGGGCAACCAGCCAGGGCCCCAGCAATCTCTTTCCTCTCTTTCGCTCCCATGAAACTCCAGAATACACTCGTGTGACAAAACACTTGGTCATTCTGCCTTCCCACTTTTCAGGCTGTTTCTGCTAGCGATGAGGGGAAAAGGCAGTGATGACCTATAGCCAGCGTACAAAACCACATTCCAGCTGCCAAAACAACATTTAACACAGTTCAATGCCAACTTCCTCTTCAGCTGCGCTGCAAAAAATGTGTACTCCAAATGTAACACTGATATCAAGCATAAAAGAAAGAAATTCCATGTCCATGCACTGAGATATTTTTTCTTGACAAGTCGCCTTGAAACAAGCTCAGGACTAGAAATAACAAGCTATGGTGAAAGTGTGTAGAACGAAGCACCATATGCTGAATTCTACCTCAGTGCATTACTTGAAATGAGTCTCTGTATCAAGACTAGAATCGAGTGGAAATGCCTGGTTACTTTAGGTGAAATAAAGTATGAGAAACAAAGTATTTTTCCAAATACATACTGCAAAAAAGGACATTAAAAAAACAAGATAAAACAGTCAAACGTCGAATGGGATGACTTGACAGAACGCTGGTCCTCGCCTCTCACATCACACAAACTTGGTTCGAACTGTATTTACACAAAAGGGAAACATTAACACTTGAGACAAACATCAAACATGGCAAATAAGAAGACAGTTAATACACATAATCACATAACTATCCGTTTTTACGCCTCAACCCTTCTCCCATAATCCTTTGCTCCTTTATTTTATTTATCGAAGTTTTATTTGAAGATTTCCTGTCTGTTGTAGACAAAATAGATGAGGTTCTGCTTGAGATAAGACTTTTTGTGAAAAGTCAAAAACCAGAAATAAGGAATCCAGGCTTAAAACACGCTAAATGATCAAACACTTCTCGATCCAAGTTTTTTTTTCTTGTTAAGAACCACAGCTTCCACATAATCAATGCATTCAAGCAGAGTCAGCAGGTTACACAGCCGCTTCCTTCTTTACAGAGCGGGATCAACAACTTCAGGGTGAGCGATCGACCACCGTGGCCATTTCCTGGTTTCACCTTCCTTCCGTTATCAAGGTGATCTTGGAGACCTCAGCAGTCGTCCGTGCAGCTATCACTGTGAAGCCGACAGCGCTAGCCTTCGTTCGCTGCCGTAGACGGAAGCCGTCGGCCGATCTGCAGCAAACCTCAACTATCTACAGCCCCCTCCCCTGGCCACGGCAACACCATGACCCTCATCACGGCCGGACCACTCATCGCTCGCCAGTGGACAGAAGGGTGCACAAAGGTCACAGAGCTGAGGTTCCCTCTCACACCAGACATTTCATTACTTCCCATTAACTGATAATCGATCAGCATTGATCGTTTGCTTGGAAAAGGAAGACTTGTTTGGATGAGCAAGTGTATGTTAAGGGGCTGATTTACTAACAGATATGTTTATTTTCACATTCTAAATAAAAAAAAAAACAGGTTACCAGGAGAATGATGTATATCTTTCCAAAGAGCAAACTGGAATCTATGACACATTTAGTGTTTAAATAAATGGTATTAAATTAATATATTGACCACCTTCTATTCGGCCAATATATTATTACTTTTATTTTTTATTACAGCCTCTACATTTAGAATAATGTGTCTCACTTGAATTATAGTCTTCAACTTTCAATTATTGCCACAAACAAAAAACCCACGGTCAATATCAAACTAAACTAAACTTAAATTAAAAAAATGATATTATAACACATATTCTTTGAAATATTTATCAGCAATATTTTATTTTTCAAAATTCATCTGAGAGGGTGGATGGCCGTGTCAAACACAATGATGATTTAAAACATTTATAATATGAGCCATGTTTTTACAGGCTATATCCGAATGCTGGGGAATTTCTTCAGTTTTCCAGTGAAATATCCATCAATTCATCTATCATCCACTGATCTGTTGGTCGGGGTGAGAGGGCACAGCAGCTTCAGAAGGCTGCGCACCCTTCTCCAACATCCACCAGCTCTGACTCAGGGGTCCCAAGAGGCTGCCAGGCCAGTGAGCAGATACAATCCCTGCACCTGGGTCGACGCCTCAGTCTCCTCCCAGCCGGTTAAAAAAAGAAGGCAGCTAGTCATGAACAGGAACACTTGCCGACCCTTGTGTTTTAAGTGTAACTTCACATCCCACTTGTGCTGACAACAACTCGATTCTTTCCAAAAAAATCTTTTCAGCCTTCTTTGATTCGATGACTGATAACATGCAGCTCGAAATTGTTGTGGATGATTACAGCCGTGCAACAGTGAATTATCATATAGTTGCAAGCGAGGGATTGATTATTGTCTATCACTCACCCAAATCCTTTTTATTTTATCCACTACGAATGAGGCTTACGCACGATGGCTGCTTCTCCCTATAGGAACGCTCAAAATGCATTATCCCAACTGTCAATTTGGCGAGGAGTCGCGCCTGGCAAGACGCCAGCCTGGCAATCTGCTAGAGAAATTTACTGCTGTTTTGTTTTGTCTGGAACTAAAGCATGAGAACTCAGGAGGACCCAGAGAAGAAACAACACGGAAGCACGATGGACGCCAACTTTCCCAGGGCAGCATCATTCACTATTTAACTTGAACAATACACAAGTCAGAAAGGAGTGTTTTAGTCCTCAAGGGCGGCATGTTTTGAGCAACTGAATATATGTCGCATAATGCAAATAGAAAATCACCCCAGGGACGCAGAGCTCACCATATTGTGATTTCCATCCAAAACTATTTGCTTTCACTGTATAAACAGCAGTTGAAATCTCATTGAAAATTCAATTTAAATGAGCTCAATCGGACAGCCGCCGGCTGTTGCACTCTGGACGGAAGGAAAGAAGTCGCTCACGTGCGCGAGGCTGGGCCGTCACACAATCACAATTCAACATGGTGGAAGTTTAGTTCATGAGCAGCTTGTTTAAAAGCGCACCACTGCTCCCTGACCACCAGAGGTTGCTGTGCTCTGAATCTGGCTGAAGACGGCGAAGACTGAAAAATGTTCTATTTCAAAATATAGAGTGTAAATTCTGTCTCTCATCTAATGTCTGCTGGCAATATGAAATTACATCATAAAAACTATAAACAAATAAGTTTAGTTTTGAACAAATGTTTCTTGAGTCTCATACATTCCAAGATCTATATTCAATTCTGATGTATTTTAAGGGAGAAGAAATGTTCCCGGCTGTTTCAATAAATAAAATCAAATAAAACAAGGAAGTTATATTTCAGTTGCACTGAAAAATTCTGATGTGATCAAGTTTATAGTTTCACTCTGACTCCAGGAGGGCCACATAAATACAGTCAAAGGGCCACACAGGTGTGTTTGTGGGCATTTCTATGTGGGAGCCACCAAGGAACCAGTTCCAACTCGCTCACTGTGCTGTTGTTGTTGAAGTGCACACTCTTCTGTTTATTTACATTTGTCATCTCAACACAAAACACTAGTCATAAAACAGTGTCTACACTTTTGCATTTTCCAAAATACATTCTTTCTGTCTGCTCTTTTTTTTCATGAGAAAGTGGGCAGCTGGGGTACGAGCCAGCTTCACACGCGCATCTAGTCATTCATGCACAGTACCACAATTTTCCTTTCTTTCCAAATGATTTCACATAGAAATACTTTATTTGCGGTGCGCGACCCCGGTTTTTCACACACAAAAATAATTCACCAAACCTTATATTAGAGGTTAAAAGCATAGTTTGGTGTAATCACTGCGCTGCTGGTTCTTCATTTCCCCGACAAATTAAAAAGTTAGTGGAACAAATCAGCGCAAATGTTTCTCAATACAAAACAATTAATCAGTTGCGACTCCCTAAGAAGCTCAGTGATTATTTGTCTCATTACATTTGCTGTTTCACACAATCATGTGCTGCGTTGACTCGGCAGCTATTAATCTTCCGTGTCAGAGTCACTTCCGCAAACCAGAAAACAATTTGAGAACATTTGCTGAAAAGAAAATTCACAATCATTTAGAAAACAGAGTCGTCTTATTTTATTTATTTATTTATTTTTTAATGCAGAGTAGCGTTGGCATTTCTGTCCCCGTCAACTTGGCAGTGCTATTTCAACATTTTCAATATTTGGGCCGAGCTCAGCAACACGCCGGCTGGTGCTGAGCTCTGCGGCTGCTAACCCACGACGTATGCTCACACATAAATTGCATAAATCTGGCAGTGGCCGTGGGCAGTGAGGTGACAGAGGCAGATGAGAACATCCCGTGCAGTATGAAGGATGGTAGCAGCCGTTCCCTCAGGCCACAGTGATGGCGATCCCGCCACATCGATCCAGCCACTGCGGAGCCTGAAGTGCAGAAGCCTTTTGGCTTTGTCAGCATTGTTCAGCCTCAACACCGCTGCTACTCCCTGGCCACAGCTACACACCCGGGAGAGAGAACCGCCAAGACAGTGGAGGGAAAAAAAAAATAATGTGGTGTGTCTGGAGCCAGACAGGTGGCGCAGGATTGGCTAAATAACCACTAAGCAGTGAATGAGCACTTCCCAATAATCCCGCAGCTTTGCTGCTTGGATGCAGGTTTACTGTCAAGATGATAAACCAGAAAGGTTGTCTTCATTTACTGCTAACCAAGGCACCTGTTTGCCAGGTTCAGCCTGCCAACTGCTCCTCCAGGGAAAGTTATGCTGCTAATCTTCTGCGCTATTTGCTCAGGTGGGGATTTGGCGGCGCTGAGCCTCCGACAGCACTCGTGCCGACACTGCGCTCATTCAAAGCCTTCAAAATATCCGCCATTAAAAATGCCTTCCCTGTGATCCAAACCAATAACCGCGTCTTGAGTTGATATAAAGCCTGAACGGATCCTGCACGAACTCTGCACCGCTGAATCGTGATCTCATTATTATGAAGAAAGATGCGAGGCTTTTATCTATCGAAGTCTGCATAAAAAGAACTCGGTAAAAGCATTTAGTTTGAGTCAAGAGTGTCAAGCTATTCATCTGATCTATGTCTTTGAAAATGACAAATACAGCGCGGGCCCGAGCCTGATCACGTGTATCTTCTGTCTCTGTGTCTCCCGGTGCAGCCTGGACCACAACCTGATCTCGGTGCCTCCTGCTTTGTCTGTTCCTGAGCTGAGCCACTGTCTGATTCAGGGAAAGACCTGACTCATCAAAAGGCGCAGACAGCACAACAGATATGATCCAGACACACACATTCAGCTGGCCGGTGTCATGTTTAGGGGTCAGTCTGGGTTAAGGTGAAGCTCAGGTTACCTTGTTCTGCCACTGCAGCCCAAGAAAGACGAATGATACGGCTCATCAAATACAGGCAACACTGGTGTAGCATAATACATATCATCTGACACGACCACCACGGCTTCAACAAGAGCTGCCACGCCTCAAAACAGGTCTCTTTTTCAGGAGGAAGTCTCACTTGAGCAGACGTATAAAAACAATGTGGAATCATCTGAACAAGTGTAAGACACGTATCATAGAGGCGGACGAGATCTCGGATGTTTTTGACGGGTTTGAACAGAAAAATGGGGGGCTGGCAGAAACCCTGTTGGGGCTGTGTATCGGCAAGAATCTGGGGATATGATAGACATCACAATACAGGAACGACGAGATGATGGGTCATGATCATTTGCGGAAAGAACAAAAGGAAAAAAAAAACATGTTGTTACATCTTGTTCCACATTAGCCATAAGCAATTGTGCCACATCGGCAGGATGTGTTTGTCATTTTATGGGGTCCCGTGCTGGAATATTGATACCGGCTATATGGACATTTAATACATAAATACTGTGAATATAATACTATTTTTTCTTTTCTGAACACAGGAGTCATTGTGATATTAAGAAGTGGTTCATTCCACTGTAACTGTAAACCTGTTTTCATGCACATAATATTGTACAGCATTATCACATTTTCCCCTTAAAATACTTACTAAACTATTACACTATATTGCAGAACTTATAATATCGTAATATATTGCAATGTATCGCATCACCACTCCAGTATTGTGCTGCATCGCCAGATACCTGCCAACACACAGCACTAGTTCCTTGGGTATTGGCCTCGAGTGGGAGACATCTTCTCGGAGGGCGTGGCTCTTGTCTGCACTGCCCTTTCAGTGTGACAGTATAACATAAGATTCAGCCATCATATTGGCAGTGTTACAACCTCGGACATCTTGTTGTCAAATACAAGGTGCTGTCGAGAGACGTCTAATGACACGCTGCAGTGGTCAGATGCTTCAGTGAACTGAGTTTTTAAGTCATAAATATCAATATAGTGGACTCAAAACATCAATGCAATCACTTGATATTTTTTTCTAGTTTCTAGTTGTTTGTTGTTCCAGAATGAGCTTGTTTTATGACCATCACAGTTTTCATCAGTGGCAGTTTTCACAGTGTTATTGGACTTTGCAGCAACAATGTTCAAAAGTGCACTTCAATCTTTCATCTGCAACTCGTGAAAAGGAAAGTGTTTTTGCTGTGTACGGGAAAAAAAAAACGCTTTCATTCACCTCGTAACTATTTAGCCTGTTCAGCAATAATAGAGCAGCGAAATCCATTAGGTGCGATCGCAATGAAGCCACGGCTACAGTTAGAAGCAGCAACTTCCTGCTCACGCAGGGAAATTTATGGGATTGTCAGTTATTGAGAGGGAGGAAATATCCATATAAATGATTCTGTAGCCTCTTGTTCGGCGTGAGCCGCAGGAGGAGGTTATTTCAGTTGAAGGTTGAAATGAAATGATTATATTCTGCTGCTTTCCTGAGCAAAGCAACATGCATTATCTGGATAAAGTGGAGAGCATCCATGTCATAACGGGAGCACTGGGAAACAGAAGCATGCACCGCTTTCCTACATTTCAAAAATCTCATATCATTTTCTCTGAAAATTATAAAGTGTACAGCGTTGACTTGTGCCAGACAGAGGGAATGGAGGAGACAAAGGATGAGAGACAAATCCAGAGACACACGGAGAGTGGCGCGGTCAGGCTTGGTGTCAGTCGCAGACCGCTGAAGAAGAGAAGATCAAGCTTTCTATTCTGCGCTGACAACTCTGAATCAATCTCATGAGAGCGCTCCAGCAGTCATCCTTGTGTACAAACATTACGTGACACTTGTGGCCCCAGCCTTGTCTGGAACATCTGTTGGAGAGATACAGATGGCGCCGGCCAAACCTCTTCTGCCGCGCCGCGCTCCGGCCAGAGATAGGAGCCGTCACTGAACATGACAGCGCGGGCTACATCTGTCACTCTGTTTTCAGCTCTTCTTTTCTCTCAAAGAAGTTGATTCACACCCGTGAAGCATGCAACATTTGCACAGTGTTGCATGAAAAGGTCAGGGCTGGAGCTGCAGCGCTGTAACCCCGGAGCACCAGCAGCGGCGGAGCCCGGGATGCTCAGCAGAACTCTGTCAGACTGCAGGAGAGAGCTGTCAGTGCCGGAGCCCAAACCTTCCCTCTGCCTCACACTCACTTTCTCAGGCTCTGACTCACTGTGTCAGCTCTTCAAACTCCCTCTATTCTCGCCTGCCTGGAGCTAGACACTGAGAGCAAAGGGAAGAATGAGTCCATCTATGGCTGCTGTAAACAAAAAAGGATCCTTCTTTGTTGTGTCTGACTTCTCTCTCCCTTGGCAGCAAGACACCTCAAACTTTTCTTTAAAGAACACATTTCTTTTCTCATTTCCTGGTTCCGCGGTTCTTCCACGATAAAAGTAAATGGAGGGAAAGGGAGATAATGAAGATATGATGAGGACAAGGCAGAGACAGTGATCCAGGAATATTGAAATTGACTTGTGCAGCTCCGCCGCTTTCTCAGTCAGCGCTGTCTCTGAATGGTGATGCAGGCTCATTAAAAATTCATTGTCCTACTATCAAAAGAGCGCACATCTGCATTTGGACTGGACGGGGAGGCAGACACCAGCGCCTCGCTCTTCTGTAGCTTAAGTTTAATCATCCTGTCTGGATCTCTCCGGATGGAGTTTGGAGAGAAATGGCTAATCACAGCTCAGAGTGCTCCACGAATTAAACAGTGATGAAGTGATTTCTACGCCGAGGAACACAGAGACCTCAGCATGGAAATGCAATGCTGTACCTCAAGTGTGGTTTCCAGGTGCTACTGTCGCAGAAAGATTACTGGCAGTATTTGGCTTGGAGCTGCAAATGTAAATTGTTGTAAACACTATTAAGAGTTGGAAGCTGTCTATGTCATTTCATTTGCTCCAACTGTGGTGTGAGGGGTATGTGTCCTTTGATGTTTAATGGTCAACACATCAAAGGAATTTCGGTGGAGATGGTCACCTGCAATTTTTCCGCCTCCTGTAGATCGTGCTAAGTGAACGATCCCGTACAGGACTCATTTCTAAGGCAATTATAGACTAGTTGTTGCAGCCTTGTTGCAGGCCACTGCATTCCATCGGTGGAAATTAACTCATGGATAGTTAATTTCATTGCGGCTGCTAATATCGATTATTGTATCACAGCGCTTTCACAACACATAAAGCCAATGAATAAAAACTATGGCAACTATGTGTCAGGTGCGGAGTTGTCAAAAATATTGTTTCTCCACAATGTATTGATTCAAAAACATTGCAGCAGTCCATGCAGCATCACGGCTTCCGACAGGTTGGTAAGCTCCCAGTCTTTCTACCTTCATTGACTTTGCTGCGATGTTTGTGTCTGTTAAAGACACAGATTGAAGCAGAGAGAAGTCGACCTTGAACTTGACCCCTAACTGAGAGTAAGAAGTTTGAGCCAACTCTCGCAACAATGAAAATATGATCCTGAATCTCCTGAATCTTTGAAAATAAACAGTAGTTAATCTGACACTATTAAGCACCAATAACTTGTATGTTGATTATTTATTTTGTATTTAGTATTTGAGTGAAAATCGATTGTCTTGTTTCATTTTTATTTATTTATTTATTTTCTCATTATTCTATTTAATGTATTCATTTAATCGATCTGTGGTTCTGGTTCTGTTTGAGTTTGCAGTTTCAGTACGATGACAACCGTGGTCAGTTGGAACCCACAACACGATTAAATACAAGGCACTTGAGCAGCATTTTTAGCGTTTTTTTTTTTTTGGAGTAATGTTGCAACGTCGCTCCCTCACACCAGTCAAGCAGGACTCCGTCTTTTGCTGAGATTAGGTATCGTGCTACCGATCACGACCAGTGATCACGACCAGTGATCACGACCAGTGATCACGACCAGTGATCACGACCAGTGATCACGACCAGTGCTCCTGGGAACATAAGGAAAAAAAACGGGAAATCTGATTCATACAATATAGACAGAAAGTCTTTTTTTACTTTCTCAAAAGAAAAAAAAACATCTATAAAACTGTTGCAGCACAAATTCAGACAAAGGGACAGCTGAACATGTATTTCACTGGGAGAGTACTGGATTAGCTGGAGCTCTGGCCAGTGGAGCTGAGAATCAGCACCTGGTTTGGGGGAGGCGCTCTTCAATTGTTCTGACACATGAGGATGGAAGGCAGAAAAGCTGAACAGGCCAAATCCCTACCACACATTTATCCGCCTCAACCCAAAATAAGAACCAAAATGCCATGGATATATTAATACAGCAGAGACCTTCAGAGGTCAACGTGCCTGCGACTGGTTCTACAGGGTTGACAGCCCCTACATATGATCTTTCGCAGCACTCATGATGGAGTAACTAAAATATCTCCGGCTGGGTTTAACTGAGAAAGAGAAACAACTTCTGGGTTTGTTTGAGGCTAGGACGTAGGGTGAGTCGAGAGAATGCTCGGACAGTTATTTTGCTCAAGTAACCAACAAGCGTGGGCCCTCAGCCGCGATGAAATGAGAGCAAGACAACGCTACATTCCAAGGTATGGTTAATTGACCAGCATTATTAAGTGAGGAGGAGATCCATAACGGAACGTCGCGGATTCTCACAGCTAAAGGCAAAACATCGATTCCCCCCCATGTTTTGCATAAGTCCTGAGAAAGTAACATTCCCTGCAAAAACACCGGCAGAGGCTTCGATTCAGTCTACACAAGCCGGCTCACCCACACAACTCCGACGTCAGAGATCAAGGCCCCGACAGCAAATCATATAGGTTGAGTTATCGATTCACTAGCAAGGGCTTCTTGTGCGTGTGCCAGCGGCTATGATATTATGTCCGCATTAATGACCTGAACACATGCAGGGCGGCACTCAATTAACATAAAATCTATGGAAATCACTTCTGTTGGCTGGGGAACCATTGCATATGCATGGCAAAGCATAGATCAGTCGTGCCATGGCGGCATGACGGCTGAAAAATCTTTATGTCAGATGAATGAGAACAGAAGGGGCAAAGTTATTCTCTCATAAATAATTTAGCCTGATGAATTTGTTGATGGATGTTGGTGGGAAAGTCAAACAGGGACATCAGTTTCTAATACAGACGGTACAGAGACGGTGGACTTGAGAGCCCTCTTCCAACCTCTTCCACCAAGGAACCTTCGTCTTCACGCTTCCCTTGCCAACACCTCTTCCTGTGCGACACTATCGGACCTTGCGTGAGCCTTTTACCAAAGCATGGAGTGCATCTGGTTTATAAAGGACCCACAGGTTCATGAGCAGTTGACACCTGACTCACAGCAAAAGTGTTCTTGAGCCGAGCTGCTTCGCTTTGGAATAGAATGAAGACAAAATGTGCACAACTCAAATGAGCCCAGTCGCCCAACTACGCCACACAGCTGGAAATACAGTCGGACTGAGCTTGATTTTTCGCAGCATGGTGCGGCGTTGGTCAAGTTAAAATGACCCTTCATCCAGGAAATCAGGCAAAAATGTAAATGTACCTCTGGCGATATTTCAAAATAAAGAATTGTTCAAAGACTCACTATGAACTTAGGAGCATAAACAATAGGTCACGGCTCACCCATGAGTTTGCATTCAATGCCGATCAAAGTCGCGGCCCTCAGACTTGGATCGGCATCAGATCCATCATCAACACCTTAGTTCAGCGTTTCACTTTGTTATGACCTATACAGCACATATATTTCAGAGAGTCATGAGGTGTTTCCAGTCTGCTCTCTCAGATATCAGCCAGTCCACTGTCAGTTTTTGGTCTGTGGTAAATCAGAATATATATGAATTAAACCTACCTCGTAGTGAATCCACCGATGTCACACACGTAGCTGAATGGTCTTTGCTTTTATTTCACCGGTATTAAACCCAACTTTATGTTGTGGTGCTTCACTTGTTTTGGTCTCTCTAAATGCGTCATCAATATCACTACGATGCTAGTTCTGTGTGTTAAAGTGAACTGGTGACGCATTCCACCTTCTGCAAACAGCTGAATCACTGCTCGTGATGCGGCACCACACGGAGCTGCCGCTGGCCACTCTTGGTGCGAGTCCGCGGTAAGATTCCAAGATCAACATTAAGAATGCGTGTGACAAAAGGATGTACAAAGTCAGGTTCAATGTGTTTCCAACTCAAGGCATCACCATCCATTCATGTTACTAGGAAACACCCATCCAGAGTCGGCTTTTGCTCGATTCTCTGAACAGCAACCTTGGTATTATTCTGTCAGCATGGGGGAAATCTGTGTTTTGAACGGCTTAGGAATAAATGTGAGTTTGACGTCGAGGACCAATTCAATGACTTAAATTGGAGGGAAAATGCCACAAGGAATTTTACACTTCTAATTTGTTTTTCCTGGACAAAAGCTATGAGAATCAGAGGGAGGACCCCAAAATAGCTGCACCCCTCACTTACTGGTTATGAAAATATAGATGGGTGCAGGATGGTGAAGAACAGCAGTGTTGAAGATTCAAGACCAGGTGTCCACGATCGGGATTTCTTTTCCTTCTGTGTGTCATGCACAGCATATAAAACTCATCCACACACAAATTCAGAGACATAGCTCTGTCAGACGTGTCGCTTTGTCTCGCCGGGTGACCACAAATAAATCATCGATGCAGAAGACTCGCACTGAGATATGTTGAGAACGTAGCAGGGCAAGCCAACAGCGCCTTCATGTTATCTCACCTCTATTAGCTCCCCCTCAAGACCACTGAAACAGCCTCTTACATCA
Source organism: Synchiropus splendidus (assembly GCF_027744825.2). Taxonomy (NCBI): domain Eukaryota; kingdom Metazoa; phylum Chordata; class Actinopteri; order Syngnathiformes; family Callionymidae; genus Synchiropus; species Synchiropus splendidus. The sequence continues at coordinate 3,603,939 of NC_071339.1, forward strand.
AACTAGAATTGGTCATGCAATGACAAAATTGACCCTAGTTTCCCATTATTTCATTCCCCATTGTCATTTTTATGTGCAGAATAGCCCCGTGAATGAACGATGTTGATGACCTCCAAATGACTGTGAGAAATAACAGAGCCGAATGAGCAAAGAGTCACATAACAAGGCAGCGAGATAAAGTGAGCGACGGTCCATGTATAATTTAAGGGGAAATGGGTCTCTGCTGAGACATCAGTGACTGTTAATAGTTTACGATTATTAACATGAAAAACCACTCAAGCCTGTGCAGTATGTCACAGTGTTTCGCGGGGCACAATAAAGAGAAGAAGGAGAATCGACTGAGACGTGGCAGGGTGAGGAGGATTAAAAAGATGTGAGGAATAGATAAAAGAAATGAGGAGAGGAAAAGGGGGGGAAGCATGGAAATTACTAGCAACACTTGGGAGCTGGTGATAAGATCAAAATAGACGGAATAAAGAGAGGCGTATATAACAAAATGAAAGCGACATCAAGGAGCAAATGGTTGTATCTGTTATGGCAAACTACTGAGAGACAAATAAGGCTTTAATATTGTGCTTCATTCTGTCTTGTCTGTTGGTCGCTGCACCAGTATGCTTGGGCTGCACGTCATAGTCCAACGTACACTCGTAAACACAAACATTACAATCACAATTCCATCTCTTTTGTCACATTCAACTAAAGCCAAGGCTCTTCTCCTCCCTGAAGCCTTGTCCTGTTCATCAAAGGGAATTCCTGAGGACAACCCAGAGACAAAGGAACGTGTTGGGAAACCTGCTCTGGGTTGAGATGCATCCAGCCAGCACCATCTCAGTGGCTCTACTGTGAGTCTCTCCCTGAAGAAGGCCCAGCCTTGGCTGTCGAGCAAGACCTGGCAGAGAAAAGTTCAGTCATTGTGTTATGGAGCACCAGAATATTGATCCCAAGTGAGTGTTTTCAGGCAGATGAGCCACTAGTCAGCCTCAAACCGGTTTCAAAAAAGTGCTGCGTAAAACCTAAGCAGTTTAACAGGAGACGACTGATGACGAATGTGTACTATTCTCTTGGTCGCCGGTATTGTTGTGAGGTGCTGACCTTCGGAGAGAGAGCCGTTTCAATCAATTTCAAAACTGTCAGACACGGGTCTGGCGTTTTCAAGTTCACTCACTCTGAAACCCGGTTTCAGAAATATCGGATCCGGTGACTGAAAACTTCAGATCCATGTGGGCGAAAGGTCTGTTCGTCTCTGTATCTTGGGTAGAATAATACACTGCTTGGCCATAAAAAAAAGTCGCCATCTGGATTTAACTGAGCAAATAGGTATGTGGTTGCTGCAGTTGGTCAGGTCTAGGTTCAGCAACATTATGTGCTCCAAGAATGAGGTCAGCTGACTACCTGAATCCACTGAATGTATTCATATTCCAAGATGACAATGCCAGGATTCATCGGGCTCAAATTGTGAAAGACGGGTTCAGGGAGCATGAGGCACATGGATTGGCCACCACAGAGTCCAGACCTGAACCCCATTGAGAATCTTTGGGATGTGCTGGAGAAGGCTTTGCGCAGTGGTCAGACTCGACCATCATCAATGCAAGATCTTGGTGAAAAATTCATGCAACACTGGATGGAAATAAATCTTGTGACATTGCAGGAGCTTATCGAAACAATGCCACAGCGAATGTGTGCTGTAATCCAAGCTGAAGGCGGTGTGTATGACCCTTTTTTTTTTTTTTTGGTGGTGACTTTTTTTTGGCCAGGCAGTGTAGAATCCACACCTTTGCCACTGAGTTCCTCGGTCTCGGCACTGATTCTGAGCCAGTGACCTTTGGATGCCCAGTTGAGCCAAGCCGCCTGATTTTCCTGGTCGAACTTCATGATGCCGTCCTTAGCATAAAGAAACGCGGTGCTTGCGATTCAGTCTTTACAAAGAGGTAATTCCCGAAAGTTCCTCCTCACAAGCAAGTCCCAGCCACGCTGCCCTCATTTGAACGGTTCTTTTTCCATTGAAGGGCTCATCAGCCGCCACAGTTCACTCACTCATTAGGGCAAAATATGGCACCGTCGCTTGTGTGATCCTGGAAGGAAAGCTCCCGCGCATGAACTGTGGGCCGCGAGGAACTAATCACTTAAGCGGCCCGCTGAGGGACTGTGCTCAGTTGCAGCAGACACTGCTGATTGACTGGTGTGTGTGTGTGTGTGTGTGTGTGTGTGTGAATGACTGAAGGGTTTTGGCAGAACGGGGTCACTCTGTTCTACCAGGTGTGGGGGTGGACAAGATGGGGTGTGTGTGTAAGAAGCAGACATAATGTGTTTTCACTCACTCATCATTAGGTCTGCTACATTTTGTTTCCTTTACAGTTTTTGACAAGATGAATTGGGCATTAAAATGGCTGGAAATAAAATTATAGAGTTATCCTCATGGAATTCAAAACAATAAAAAAATTAAGCAAGCAAATGTTTTGGGGAATATATTTTTGACCTTTTTCTTTTTAACTGTACGACAGTAAGGTTTGCCGTAGCAACTGCAACGCTGCAGCCATGCGGCCGCTGCAGGCGCATCATTAAAACAGCCATAGCAGGACGTCACAGAGTTAGCAACCATTTCACAGAGCCACGTGTCACGAGCATGTGATCATTATATATATGATAAATTAAGGTGATATAATGATGGTGTCTGAATGCCTTCAGCAAAACAAATTTAAACAGTCCTTCTTGGCGTCATTAGCTGTTCACAGCACATTGGCGAAATCCACACCTGAGTTACGAAGTTCCTTGTCTATAATCGTGCTTTGCTCTATGGCCAGGAACAAAATGTCCTTGTTTTGATTTGCATTGCATTTATGTATGAATTTATACAAAACACACGACTTTGGACAAGTTACTAAAGGCAGGGAGACCATCAGACAGCTGAAGGCCTGACCCTGTCTCACTGCTCCATCTGGAAGAATGGACAGCTAGAGTTCTGCAGATTGTCCACTTTATTATTATTATTTTATTTGATTATTTTTGCTTTGTAAAGCATCTTTGAGTATCCTAGAAAAGCACTATATAAAATCAATGCACAGTGGTACCTCGGTTCTCGACCACAATCCGTTCCAGTCGGCCGTTCGAGAAGCGAGTTTTGTTCCAAATCTGAATGGATTTTTCCCATTACAATGAATGGAAAAAGAACTAATGCGTTCCAAGCCTTAAAATAGGCTTTTGTAGGAGTGAATGTAGAGTGTCTGCTGCAGGTGGCTGTTCCTCTATGTGTGTGGCCGCTGCATGTGGGAGGGGTTGCCGAGTGAGTGACGTCTCTCCAGAAGTGAAGAGGTGCCCGGTGCGTGTCCAGCTCTGAATGTGCGCTTCTGTGCAGTTTGGCTGTGACAAAGTCATAAACCAAGTCACGCTCTGTCCCAGACTCGCCTCATCCCTGTCCCAGCTCCAGCCCACAACAGGACATCAAACCCTGGAGTGAGCCTCACTCCAGGGTTTGATGTCCACTGTCCAGTGCGGAGACAGGAAAGTAGCTAACGGGACACGTCTGCATACAGAGGCTGCGTTATACACAATAACAAAGCGTCTTGTGGGTCAGCTGATCGGTCCGCGCATGATATGCTTTTTTTGGGGGCGTTCCAGTTCTGCATTTCCGTTCCAAATCCGAAGCAATAAAAATCACAAATTTTTTGTTCGAACTCCGATTTGTTCGTATTCCGGGACGTTCGAAAACCGAGGTACCACTGTATTATTATCACTATTACTGATATAAACACATAATTTATGTTGACTAGGGGTGAAAGGACTCATCGACAGAGTCAACTACAATCTGGCAGCGGTTGGCAGTATGACAGGGACTTCAACTGTTATGGTGCAGTTGGGAGTTGGGACACAGTGATGGATTTGGGATGAGAACACAATACAATCTAGAGCCTGACACATGCTGACGCCAAACCAGAAAACACAGAACTCAACTATGGACACTTAGGACACTTATAATGCGCCTCTAGTTTCACTGCTGTATGGATTGTCTTGTGCTGACGTCGAGAGATCTTCAGTTGCTAGTTGCCTCCTCATTTATCATTTCCAGACATAGACAGACAGCTGTCTCACAGCAGGGGATAAAAAGAGTGTCAGAAGAGCCGCAGGGGAAACTAACGCTCCCGGTGCTCTGTTCTAAATATCACACCTGCCGCCCCAAACCTGCTGATGATGCTACTTTTGGACTGATGGAGACAGGATGTGGCCAAAGTCTCCACGGACCTCAGCGCCCTACATGTGCGGAGGTGACCCCCATATGTTCTACATGCCCCAAAATCCACGCTGGTTATTTATGAGCATGCAAAGGTGTCCTTTTATTCGGAGCCTTGGTGCCACCTGTTTTAGCAGCAGGGTAAAGTTGCAGCACAATGTCACATGCGCAGGTGAAAGTCGAGGCACATCAGGAAACTTTTTCACCACGCTGCACATTCAGGCCACCGACTTTCATGTACTTTTAAAAATAGACCCACATGATGGTGTGATTACTGCAGTTATCCTTTTCAACATCGCACCTGCAGCATAATTGAAAATCTGACAGCACCCTTATTAAGGTTCATTGAAACATCAATAGGATAAATACAACTCAGATTAAACATGAAATCCAACGTTCTCCATTGTGTTCACTGAAAAGACAAACTCTCACTGCGACACGTGATGCGTTCAATGGAACTAGGAAGTTGGAATGATGCTAATCTTGTCTGTGACCCACTCGCTGTCGGAACCCAGATCTGGAGTGAATCTCTGAGGTCAAGAGTTACCGTACCAGTTTTGGAATGAACGCACTCTAACTGGGCTCATGTGCAGACACCAATAAAAACCAAGTCTCACTACATAATATCGTTGCGCTTACGCTCTTCCCTTCCTCTGACGATAAGTGACATTTGTCAACTGCTTTTCTGACTGCTGGTTGAGGCTACCGGACACCCTGGAAAGGTTGCTAGCACAGACAGAGTGGAAGTGTAGGGAAGTAGCAACAACAACAATATTGTGACGACAACAATCTTAGATCGCTAACTCCAGGATTTCACAGACTTGTTGCGGCCAAAAATGGCTGAATTTGAGGGAGACTTTATGAAAAAAATTGGTGAAAGTTGCGAGCGTTTACGGTTCTGGAACAGATGGATCTTGTGGTCAGCCGTGTTTGTTTACATCCGCCCTGTGTAGTGTTCGGGAGACGGCGTGCTGCACTAGTGGCTTCCGCCTTTTAGTTCCATCTGTTATGCATTTAAATAAGCGGAATTTGGACATTTATGAATTGATTTAGAATCGTTCACATCCGAATCGCGACCCTTGGAGGCAATGTTTGAGGGCAGCGGTGCCCGCACATTTGGCAAGAAAGTTGTGGAAATTGCAGCGCCTCGCGGGGATTAGTCGAAATTGTGTTCATAGTCGCAGCGTCGCCATTTCCTGGAGGGGCTGCTCAATGTGCTCTCAATGTATTTTTCAGAACCTTACACTAACACTCAATGCGATGTACATTTGCATTCGGCTGCTTTTGGCTACAGTTGATCCTCCTTCTCCAGCACGAGTGAGCGAAGAGCACCCAGCAACTCACGTGGCCTCGGTGAACTCCGCACGGCATCAAGGTTGACTGGAGAGCTGCTTCCTCTAATGAAGTGGAGAGAGTTAATCCTGCATTTACGCCTGGATTCCCTCAAGAAAACCCTGTGAATAAGCAGTGTGAAAGCCATCTCTACTTCGCACCCTGTCATGCTCTTTATCTGGCTCTCATCTTTCTCTCTCCGCTCTTCCACCGTGACTCACAAAGAAGGCTGCGATAGAAGGGGCGTAAAAAAAAAGACATCGATTTCAAATAGGGAACTTTCCGGATCAGCATGGGGTCAGGGCCGTGCTTTGGTCAAGGACATGGTGTGTGGGAGCATCAGATGGACCACCCTTTCTCCATCAGGCACCAAATAAAGCACCGCAGCAGGACGCAGGGATCAGAGAGCAGTGGGATCTTCTTTCATCTCTTGGGGATTAGCACTCCCTTAAGAGAAACGTATGTATCAGTCTCTGCAGAGAATTCTACTAGGAGCAGCTATTTCATGGCCGCAGGCATCGCACTTTCCGTCTGCCGCATGCTGAGATGCCCCCTAAGGTCACAAATATACCAGGCTCTGTAGGCAAACAGAGGAAGAGAGGAAATGACATTCACCCCAGACACGTTTGTTTAAAATGCATCTGTGCGCCGTTTCCTTTGTGCGGCCGCATTATTCTCCGTGACATTCAGGATTTGAGGCCACTGTTCAAAGGCGCCTGTTACGGTCGAAGGACAACCTATTTCGGAAATATAGGGAACAGCAGTTAGATAAGTGGTGGAAAGTGCCAATTCGAGTTAAACCTTTAAACATGCATGAAGACAGTGTAGCCATCAGAAGGCATCGTTCTCACTGGTGAACAGAGGCGAGGGAGCCGCGGGGGAAAGAGGTGGGGGGCGGGGGGGAGCACATGGGAAACAGTGTTGCGTGACAAATAAGTGGAAGTGCGGCACACCAACTTCTGCACATAAGTCAAAACACTTTGTGTCAGTGGTTATAAGATCATGTGCGCAGAGATGACAAAACACCTGCTACACGTTTTATCTCAGAGGCCCACGTGAATGAGGGATGAGCAGTGCAAGTGTGGCTGTCATTTGAAAGGACTCACGGAAAGTTCCTTAAATATACACAAGGCAGACAACTGCATCCAAGACTGAGGCTTTTGCTCACGTCAGTCTGTTCGGAAACTCAAAAACCGATGAATGGATTTCAAGCAAGATTTCCAGAACAATTGTTGCTAATGCAACAAGCAACAGATGATTCCATTTTCGTGGTGTTACAAACCACGTTCTGGATCCGCCGACTATCTGAAATATGAACCGCTCTGTTGCTAAAAAGGTGCGAGCTCCACCTCTTCCTAGCTTCCTGAGTCACATGGGAACCTCTGAACCTCACTTCCGCCCGCTCAACCTTCTCAGTGAGTAACATATATTTGGCGGCTTTCGGAACTGATTCACAACAGTAAAACGTTGTCACCAAATGATACTAGCGGTTTCTTTTTCAGGCAATGAGAAGTATCTCCATGATAAACACGGTTTATTTAAATGTAATATTACCACAGTTTGACCAATTCAACCGTCGCATCCCAACTGGCCGCAAGCGAGTTCCAGACTGCTACTGCTGTCCTCTTGAGCACATGGCTATCAATTATATTTCACATGCTTAATACATGATATTGACCCATTTACAGTCAACATTGTGGCTCCTAGTACCATCTATGTATGGGCATGTAAGAGGCTGCTCATTTAAAGACAGAAGTATTCAGTCCTAAATATGCGGTAGACATTACTATATGTGTCCATTCACTCATCTTGTTCTGGTCTGGGATCTATTTTCCCTCCGTCAGTGAGAATTATTGCAGATAATTTTCCATCAAGCTGCGATAAAACTGGAGGTGGCCCTCTCATGTAGCTTCACAAACAGCCGTCCTCTGCCGTACTTCCCTTGCCAAAAAATACACCATCGCTGTTTCCAAACTCTCAACCGGTAAACAGATAAAACAAATGTAGGCCAACAATAATGAGTAAGAAAATGGGTGTAAATGAGCTGTGTGTGGGAGGTTTGCGATGAAACCCTCCAATGACACAGTTTATTTTGCAGCACTGCTAATCTCAGGTTTGAATGCAGTTGGTCACAATGGAAGAACAACATTCAGATGACTTTAAAGGCAGTAAAGCGTTTGTTAGTCCCACTTGCCTTTACGTCAGTCATGGGGCTCAGTCAGGAAATGTTGACAATACCAGCACCTGGATGGAAAGTTGTTTGTGACGCTGCTCTCTAAAAGTCACTGTCTCATCTACAACATAACTTATTACATTGTTTGTGACGGTGTGTTTTGGTGCAGTCGTGTGATACTCATATACTCATGTTTTCAATAACTACTAAACACGTTTTTGTAGAACTATATTCAGGTATCCTACAATAAATGATATCTTTACCCTCATAACTCAGCCACTACATGAAGGTTCTGTTGGAACAATGACAACAGGTCAAGCTCAGAAAACCAGATTGTAAGTAAGTAAGTAAGGAGGAGAGTCGTGTTAGGGGTGATACATAGAGTATATGTCCTTCATTTGTCCCACAGTGGGGAAATTCAACGTGTCACAGCAGCAACAGTCAATAGCAAGTGACATCCAACATCTTACAAAAAGTGTTTTCAACTCTATCCTTTTAAAACTCGTGTCACATGCAACACAGGAGGCTGTTTTTGGCGTGAGTATATGATGCATAAGTCCACTTTTCCATTGTTAGTGATGGGTAGTTGAGTTTTCATGACACAGTATTTCAGGGATGATGAAAGTGTTCTATTTTCAGAGGCCACTAGATGGTGCTCTTCAGAAACGATGTGAGGTTTCAATGACTTAGTTGGTCAGAGCCAAACATTTAACCGCAGACAGCACCATCTGGTGGCCTCTAAAAATCCGGACACTGTTTCATGAAGCCTCATCAATCCCTCAATACTGTGTCATGAAGCCTCACGTGAACATGTTCTGCTGTGGGAGTGAGGATTTTTGGTGAATTACTAAGATTAAAAACAGATGCAAAGCGTCTTTTTAAACTCGAGCTCGTGTGGTGAAACCTGCTGTTGCCGTTCTCCTTCCTTGAAGTCACCACTCACACCAACCCTCACCCAGTCTGAGGAGCTTTAACTATTCAACCTGGGCTGTCCGTACGTGTCAGGGTACTTAGCGTCATTCTAAAGGCTGGTGAGAAGATTTATGTGCAGTTCCAACTATCTAGGTGCGGATAGATCACCTCCCCTTCCCATCTGCTGAATAAGAGTTGGCTCATTTCAGGAGTTTCACACCCACTTGATAAAAAAAAAACCCAGACATCTTTCCCCATTAAATAATGATGGAACAACACTGACAACTACGGAGCCCTGGAAGTGACATGTATGTGTGGTTTTTTTGTTTGTTTTTTTGCCTGAGATAACAATTATCTCGAGATAATTCTTATCTTGTGATAATGCGAATCTCGAGATAGCAGTTATCTTGAGATAATTTTTACGAGTTACAATGGTAAATGTCAGCGCATGCGTAGCTGCCTCTCTGGCAAAGCATTTTGTATACGTCCTCCTGGAACCACTACGTCTCCCATGGCTTCATAACTGTTTGTCAACGTTGTCATTCACTGTCTGCAAGTCTGTGCGCTTTTAACAGTCTGATCAAGTGCCCTCTACTCAAAATAATACCATATGTGGCTAAGCTATACGTATTACACGTCCCTGGAAGCCACATGCAGGACTTTATTTTTTAATAAAAGTTATCTCGAGATAACTATTATCTCAGGAGAAAAAGTCATGCATGCCACATGTGGGATTATTTTCAGTAGAAGGCACTTGATCAGAGTGCCGACTTGCAGACAGCGAATGACAAGAAGCCATGGGAGACACAGTGGCTACAGGAAGTAATCGTTTCTTGAGATAAAAATGATCGAGATAACGGTTATCTCGGGCTAAAAAAAATAAAGTCATGCATGACACATCCAAAAAAATAAAGTCATGCATGTCACATGTGGTATTATTTTCAGTAGAAGGCACTTGATCAGAGTGCCGACTTGCAGACAGCGAATGACAACGTTAATGAACAGTTACGAAGCCATGGGAGACACAGTGGCTACAGGAAGTAATCGTTTCTTGAGATAAAAATGATCGAGATAACGGTTATCTCGGGCTAAAAAAAAATAAAGTCATGCATGACACATCCAAAAAAATAAAGTCATGCATGTCACATGCCAAACAAATAAACATGTAAATAAGCATGTCACTTCCAGGGCTCCGTAGACAACTGTTGACTGGCAACATTCCTCAGGAAATAGCATTGGATTGGTTCAATTTTAGATTGTATTTCGTGACTCACATGTAGCAGTTTAAAAAAAATCACATCCCTTGTTAGGCTTGTCACGCAGACGGGCATGGAGAGAAATGAAGGTCTCTGGCAGACCACAGTGCATCTCAACCCACCACTTCATTTGTTTACTCCTATGGCTTCATACAGTGTCACCCACATCATTCAAAAACAGACTGGGAGTGAACGTAAAAATGTTTTTTTTTTCATTCACAATGCATCCCAGTTCCCCACTTTTGAAATGAAGTATTTGGTCTGCCGACGTGAAGTCCGCCCTCGACAGTCAATGTATTCCCAGCCATAGCTCACAGGGTACGCTGGCTATGACCTCACAGAGGATCCTTATTCGAGTTGTGAGCACGGTCACATCAGCAACGTGTTGTTTGTTTCAACAGCATGTCAGACCGTCCAATGGTCTCTGCACACAGTGTTCTTTTTTTTATCAATAGACCTGTTCCTGGCTCAGCTAAACGCTCTGGCACAGCCATCCACCTACAGAGTGCTGGCCATGCCAGCCTGGGTCTGGACACCGAGCTCGGGGGCAGCACACAGCGGGCAGCTCATAAATGAGTAATGACAGTCGCATTAACATTCGGTAGCAGGGCAGGCTCAGGGCAAGAAAGAGGGGAAGCCAGGGAGCCGAGCAGAACCGGTGTCTATATAAAACAGCAGCTGATGAATGTTTGATTCCGGCTGGCCTCATTCTTCCAGCAGGAGTGTGCAGGACCTAATCTGGAGAGTGGGTCGCCGCAAGAGTGATGGAGCTCGGGGAGCGGGGCGCTGGGCGAGCAAACAAGTTTGAACAGGTGCGGTTTGGAGAAACGTTTGAGCCAGCACTATTTCTCCCCTGGTCGAGGAATGAAAAATAACAGGAGTCGAGAACAGTTCCATCAAGCCAAATAAATTGGTGCGGCGATAAAAGAGGCTGCGGAAATGATGACAGGGAACGCCAACTGCCAAGGGTCGGATTTAGAAGCCGGAGTCTCATTTGGAAATCACTAGAGAAGCAGAGTGTCAATCCCGGCGGAAATGGCTGCTATTTTAAGGTAGCAGAAGTTTGAGATGAATTGTTGTTGCAGCACAGGCTTGGATTCATGTCAATACTTCTGCTGATCACATGCAGCAGACGAAGATGCAGCCACAGTGAGGATGCTTGGCTTGAAAACGAGTATTTACTGACAAACCTCTAACTGTCACCGCACATGAATGATCAAAACATGCCTCAAATGTGCCTCGGCCAGCACATCTCCCATTCTTCGGTGAAAAATGATCCTGGCCTGGAACTGGGTTACCACCCAGATACAGAAACCCCACAGCAAAATCCACCACCACTCACTCTTTCAGCGGAGACATCCGCATCCCATTTCATTACTAAATAACGTAAGAAACCACCATATCCATTCAAATAACTTCAGTGATGCACGGTAGTGACAGATCGGGTATCATGAAACAGAGAAAATTGTAGGGTCGATGAAACAGTGTCCTCATTTTCAGAGGCCACTAGATGGCGCTCTAGAAATGATGTGAGGTTTCATTGAATGAGTTGTTCAAGTCCCAACATTTTACAGCAGACAGGGCCATCTGGTGGCCTCTGACAATCAGTACAGTGTTTCATGAAGCCTCGTCGACCCAGTACTAACCTTCAAGAAAACTCAACACTCTATCATGAAACCCTTCAACTGTGAAAGAACAGCAACACACTTTGTCATAACAGTCACACGAACGTTGATTTCTGAAAGAGATTTCATTGTTAACTGTGTTGAATGAACTAAAAATTTCACTGTATTTTTATACAGTGCTACTTTTGAAGTCACCGTCAGCAGCAGTCAAAGCCAAATGAATTGTCAACCCTTTCCTGATGTTTCCATTGAATTACATATAGAAAAACACTTTAGAATGGGGAACACATCTTAACTGTTCAGAAAAAAAACAAAAAACAAACAAAAAAAAGAATTGCTTGTTTGCTTGAGAGAACTTTTGTTGACTATTCCAAGGAGAACAAGACACTTATCAATAGTATGTAATTATTAACTACTGGCTAATACGTGAAAACCATTCTAATAAGTTCAATCTCAGGTAATAAATGTCACCAATCCAAAATGTGACCAAAAATGTACCGTCATTTTGCAAACAGAGTGACAATCGCAGATAGTGAATAGACCTGTTGAGGCACCACTGCATTTAATGTTAGATATGATAAAAAATAAAAATAAAACGATTCAGCATCAAGAAACTGATGAAATACATGTATTATACTTATTTTCAGGTAAGAATTAATATGCATATTTGTATGTACATATTGAATTGACATGTTCTGAACTAAAATGAAAAACAGAAGGGGAACATTAATGTATTGATATTATTGACGATATTGCAATGAAGATATAAGCTGCCCACACTGAGACACTTTGTTGTAAAAAATAAATAAATAAAATAAAAATCACGTAACTATCGTGACTCACCACACAAATGCCTCAAAGTGTTCTCCAGGAAAGACATAAGTTGTAAAGCACAGTGTTCACCAGCACAAAAACAAGTGGGCCGCATGTAACTAGAGTGATATCATTAGTGAAATCTTTAGCTTTTAGTGCTTTTTGGCTTTCAAGTGGATCGGAGCAGTAATTACACCATGGTGTTATGTCAGTAATGGAAGGAGCCCCGGTGAGAATGGATGTGTTCCACATACCACATTTGCAAGTCAATGGGAAACAGGCTGTGGCTCAGTGAAGGAGTGACTCAGTGAGAGTTGGAATGATATTAATGTGTCAAGTTTGGGTCGATTTGAGTAATTTGGTCGCATTGAGGGAAGCGCAGTTGGAATAAGCCTCACTGGGAAAGCAGATCTCAGCAGGCTGTGTCGTAGAAGTGACAGATTAATGCAGAAAACTGCAACAACCATCACTTCACGTACATGTAACCGCGCACTCCCACACCACTTCGTGGCGCAGTGACGTGCACGCAGGCATGATGATCGACAGGTACAATTTTACAGCAGCACAAAGTGGCATTTCAGTGCGCATCACATGAAAGAAGAAGTATTTCACTTGCCGATGCGAAGGTGAGCATCTGAGGATGAATGTGTTATAAATATCTGGCTTTTTTTTTTCTTCTCAAAACGGGGAACGTAATGCTCTTTGTAGAAACCTGAGTGTCAATCACGAGGCACCGCTTTGAGTGTCAACTCCGTGGTATATTTTAATTCCATCGCTGATGTTGGAGCGCTCTGAGGAAGCACTTGGAGAGTGGGAACATGGCGCTCACTACTTTTTCACAGAAGATGTTTTGAATGCAGTGCAGGTCATTTTTAAGCAAGACTTGAGACAACTGTGCACTTTCACCACTCATGAAAAACAAAAAAAATGTGAAGAACCTTTTGGTGTTCGGGGCAGGGGAAGTGATGAAGGACGTGTCAAGAGGTGAACAGGAATCTTCATCAAGGCATCACACCTCCACAGTTGACGTATCAACCCCTCACATCGAAGGTCAACAGTTTTCATGTATATTGCAATGTCTTGCATTTAAAATGTCCTGACACCACCTTTATTGCTAAGAAGTGACATTTGAGCCAATACAGAGAGCTGATATGTTTAAATAATAATTCCTAGAGATGGGTTGATGAGGCTTCGTGAAACACTGTCCTCGTTTCTAGGGCTCTGTAGGTGGCACTCTTGGTTTAAAATAGCCTGAGCTTTCATTGAAATGGTTGTTCAAAGCCAAATTTACAGCAGAGATCGAGTGGCCTCTGAAAACTAGGACACTGTTTCATGAAACCTGATCAATAATAATAATACCATCACAACCATTTACTTTGGTCAGCACGTGACCACTGGCGGTTCACCTAACAGACTCCACATCTGCACTCAGCGGTTGATCATGGTCAGGCGGTTCTGATCCCCGACTCCACATTCCAAGCCTTCTTCTCCACTCTTTCAGAGAAAAAGTCGCTCCTTTGATTATTAATCTTTTACACTCCTGCGCTCCTTCTGCGGAGTGTCGTTCCCGCGTTGAATGACAGAAGGAGCGCCTGGTTTATTCATCACATGTTCAAAGGTTGAGCGTGAGCCATTGATCTCATACTTATCCACTTCCAAATTATCATGAGGTTTCGGAACATCTCCAACCGTCAGCTCTCACTGCTGTTGCGAGTCAGACGCTGCAACTGCGTCTGCACCTGTAAGCTTCTGGCACTGAGTTCTTGCACTCAGTATGAGTGCAAGAACTGAGGCTGGTATAGGAGTGGTGGTGACACCAATCTAAAACAGGAAGTAAGATGCATGTTGTGGAACTGATATTCTTCCGAGTTCATGTAGCCATTCACTCCTCATTGTCTGCCTCCCTTTTCTCCTGTTACCTCCCAAGCAAGAGACTTCGGTCTGTCATCTGTTCCAGGAGGATGATGATCGGCTGCCCTCTTCCTCTTCTCAGTGTAACCTTTACATCTCCATGAGGGTTCCTGCTGACCTCCCTCCCCCCCAGACATCACCTGTGCTCCTTCTTCCCTGCAGCCATGTTAAAGCTTCCTGCAACTGAAGCACAGACACAACGACGGGATGCTGCAAATACACTGTAGCACACGGCTTCAGGTGTGAAACACACAGTCTCGGATCATAGTTTTCCAGTCGTTCGCCAGAATTCCTGAGGCACGGAGTAATGCGTTTTCATGCTATTGCTAGGATCTAACATTCAACAAACGGAGCGTTGGCCATCTGTTATTGACTGCTTTGCTTTTTGAATAATACATTAATGGAGGGACGTTGCTGCATTTTTAACAGCGGAATAACAAAACACATCAACATAAATCTTGGTGGGATTTATGCAAATCAACGCAACATCTCTGGAGGAACCAATATTCAACAGTTTGTTGCACAAGGCGAAGCTAGATTCATTTCCATCGCACTTACTCAGTGTCTCAACTTTGGCCTTTCGTTCCCAGAAGACCAAGTCAAAGCCTGAGATCAAGAGGATTTTGCTCATAGTTTTCCATGCCTGCAGTGTGTTTGCTCGCATTTCGGTGTAGAAATTGGTCTTAAATTGGGTTTACACATTAAAAAAAAAAAAAAAAACATAAACAAAAAGACACCCGCTGAAGACAGCCTGCCATTCTCATGCTTGTTTGTTTTGCTCTCTCCTGCGAGCTCACTTTGCACATAGTTTTGCACAAACCATCTGCCATACAGGTCCTGCGCGACTTTTACTTCAAGAGCTGATAGTGACTGTCTTCATCAGCTCCAGATCGGCCGCAGAAAAACAGCTCTAATTGGTACTGAGGGGGAAGAGAAGCAGAAGGGGCCTCACGCTCCAGCACGTTCTGGAGAAAAACGCTGGTGAAAGATCAAGAGTTGCTGCTTCACTTTCCAGCCTCATTTACGCTATCAACACTGGGTTATGCATTATTTATAAAACTAAAAAGTATGTGATGCTGTGGAACAAAACAGAGACAATAATTAGAATTATGTAAATATCGATGTTTGGATTACCATAAATAAACGGTCAAACAAACAACATTGTAGACAGTTCCCACAGTCCAGTCTGTTTAATCCCATCTCTCCGTGTCCATGGATCAGAGTTCACTGCTGAACATCTCTGCGGCTATGTAGCACATCTTAAACAGCCAAAGACAATTGTTAGCATGAAAGCATTGTTAAGTTACAATGAAGTATGACAGCAAGCTGGAAAGGAATATGAGACAGTTCTAGAAAAATGCTCGGTGAGTTTCAGGCAGACAGACTGCACTGTTCGCAAATTGCACCTCTGGCGGCAGAACACCAGCAACTTTCAGGCAGAAAGCTAGTCAGAACCAGACTGTATTAGCCCAGACTCACACCAAATGCGGTCGCTGTTTGCGGCAGCCAAGTGGCGCATCACGCAAACCATGACTTAAACGAAAAATTGTTTCTGCCCAGTGTGTCAGTGTCAGTGTCAGTTCATCGAAACACGCAAGATTTGCGACGCAGCAATATTGATGACACATTTAAAATATATTATTTTGTGCTTAATACTGGTTATGTGACAGCAAAAGGAACGACACAAGTCAACAATGTCAACAAAATCTTAAAAATCAAAAATCCTATTTCCAGCGGCACGTAGTGGCACGGTTCGACAGCTCTGCGCCGCAGTTGTTTGCGCATTTTACATTCATTCAGTTTGAATGCGCATCACCTCGCGACTCAAAAACCACGTTTAGTGACAGTCCGGGCTAAATATGTGTCACACTGGAGGAGATATCAGCACCAGTGTCAGACACTTGTAACATATCATTTTCACACATTAAAAACCCAGGATGAATCAGAACCATATACAGCGTGAAAACTAGACTCCATCGACTGTCCCGACTGGACTCACATCGGGACACAGGTTGTCACACTTCTAAATGAAACCAGGAAATATCAAACGTCGCAATACGTCAGAGTTCCTCTCAAAAGGAAACTTCAAATGGTGCGACCAGCGGTGCACTCCGAATGGCTCCAGAAGGCAATTACAGCATTTCAAGGCCACTAGAAAGGCTTCACTATAATTACGCTGACAGAAATGGCCTCTCTGACACATTAGAGAAAACCAGGGGTGTTTTCTTCTCTTCGCGCTGTCAAGGTTCTTCACTGCGCGTGTTGTTTCAGTGGGGCTTTGAGACATTAGCCTCTGTTGTTGCTGCAGCTTGGGAGGCATTTCGCAGCCCATTAGCTGCTCTTTCAGGCCCACCCCGACTCAAAACTAGTCAAAAATAGGAAGCAGGGGGGTTAATAGTAGGACTGGCAGTGTTTACTGTATTCAATCGGAATGAAAAAAAACCTGCACGTATTATCTGAGAGCATGTCTGCATCTGAGCTCAAAAGGAGATATTGGCATGTGAGTGGAAATGCAGTGACTACAGTCTGAACACAGCAGCATCGAAGCGACATATTATTTCGTTCTGTCATGAATCATCTTCAGGACCAGAATCCGATGTAGATGTTTTCTATAAACACGCAGGACATGAAGGGATGAATACATTTTTCTCATGTGAGAGCACAGGTTTCATTTTCTATACCATTTTTGACGATGGCGATGGTTTTTGGGCAGGGGTGAGAGTCTGGTGAAGGAACAGTCTTCTAGCTAGAGGATGGTCTAAACGGAAAAACATGAGAAATAGGACGCCTTGTTTTTCAGCAGAAGACTGAAAATTTCAATCATTGAGGTGAAATCTTGCGGCTATCCACATCTCATGAGTTATTTGACTGATCGACGTGGAATGGAAGCGTTGTAAATGGTGGAATATCTGACACTGTTAGCGAAATTGACCCCTCAAAATACTCAGGGGTAAATTTCAAAATTTCATAGGGCATGAGTCCCAACCGTGGGATCATACACCCGTCCGCAGTACTTGAACGCCCCCGAAAAAAGCCTGAAAAACCATAACCTGCTCGGACCGATCAGCTGACCCACGAGGCGCTTTGTTATTGAGTATAACGCAGCCTCTGTATGCAGACGTGTCCCGTTAGCTCCATTTACTGACTGTTTTTTCTTCATATTGAGGTGTAAAACCTTTCCTGTCTCCACACTGGACCGTGGTAGAGTGTCACAGGGGAGGTGCTCGCTCTCCACACCTCCACTCCAGGGTTTGATGTCCTGTTGTGGGCTGGAGCTGGGACAGGGATGAGGCGAGTCTGGGACAGAGCGTGACTTGGTTTATGACTTTGTCACAGCCAAACTGCACAGAAGCGCACATTCAGAGCTGGACACGCACCGGGCACCTCTTCACTTCTGGAGAGACCTCACTCACTCGGCAACCCCTCCCACATGCAGCGGCCACACACATAGAGGAACAGCCACCTGCAGCAGACACTCTACATTCACTCCTACAAAAGACTATTTTAAGGCTTGGAACGCATTAGTTCTTTTTCCATTCATTGTAATGGGAAAAATCGATTCAGATTTGGAACAATTTGCTTCTCAAGTGGCCGTCTGGAACGGATTGTGGTCGAGAACCGAGGTTGGCTTGTATGTGTTTTTGAGACGTTGTGCGGACAGAACTTCTGTGGCATCCACCTGGTTATACTTGCCGTCTTTAACCTGCCATGCTGTGTAAACACTTCCCTCATCAGGAAGAGCAGTTTAGACATGAAACTATACAGCAGAGCTTTGTTGCTTGAGCTACAGCCTCCACTCACCAAGGTCATCAAAATATTAGTGCTGAGTCAGCAGAACCCATCCAGTTGGTAGTTGCTGACGTGCTCTGCAATTCAATGGCGACTGAGTTAAGCTGGTTTTCATTGCAGTGGACGAGGGTGAACAATTTGCACGGCTTGGCAGAAAAACCATAATCAATCTGGAGATTATAGATAAGGGCACTAAAACCCGCCGAGCACAGCGTTTTCTCTTATCGCAATTACACCTTGGCCTCCTGTCTCAGGTAGAGCCAATTAAGGTGGAGAGGATGCAGCGGTTGCCACTTCACGGTGAGAAGGACTCAGAGACAACACTGCAGAGGAGCAGGAGTGAGCTTGTTAAGTCCCCGCAGAGACACACAAGCTTAGCGGAGAGGGTTTGGAGCGCTGATCTCACCGGAAGATTCTTGGGTGACCATTTGAAACACACAACAGATGTGAAATGATTTGGAGGAGGCAGGGGGCAGCAGAGAGCACACAGTCTTCGAGCGTGACATAAGAGGCTGTGTCTCAGTTCTGCTGAGTAATAAACCCTGAAGAGGGTTCAAGGTGGCCAGTAGGCGTCTTAAGGTGAGAGTGAAGGAGGTTTTCATCTCGGTTCCAGACTGAGATCCAGCGCTGTGCTACGCTGCGTTGTCTATGTACTATCAAAATACTAGATGGACACACAAATACATGGATAGATCACGTGATGTGTGCGCCGAGTCTTTTTGAGAGAGGGTGTCTCAAGTTTGTATTTGGTGACAATATACAGTCGCTCAAGGAAATATTCATGTGAATTTCAACCAATCCCTGCAAGCTCTCCAAGGCGCTGCCATTTCTTTCGTCGTCGTATTTCCTTCCCCCCTTGTTCAGATGAAGTTAAGGGCCACGCAAACGCTCACATTTGCCCACAAATAGTCACGATTTGGAGGTGAACCATTCTGAATGGATTCATAAATGTCCAAATCCCCATGATTTAAATGTACCACAGATGGAACTGGAAAGCAGAACTCACCAATCTACATATTACCAGTTACAACTGGCTGAATTATATCAGTCAAATGCTATTTTTTAATTTCTCTTTTATTAGAGTGTGGATAAAAGTATCACAAGAAAGACTCGCAACGGCACCAACCGCTCTCTTCCATGCTGCGTCCACCAGTCAAATGCAAGTCTTGTGACAAGTGAGATGTGGATAGCCATGAGATTTCACCTAAAAACAAATCTGCGATCCATGAAGGGATGAGGATGAGGATACAGGCAATAATGGTCAGAAGTGTAGGGCGTTCTGCTGAAAATGGATGGCATTCAATTCCCCATGTTTTTCATGTTTTTACCTCGCCCCAAACCTGCTAATCCATTCATAACTTGCCTTGGTGGTACTTGACATCATGTCACACTTTGTCATCACAGCTGAGCACAGAAGACGTGGAGCGCTTTATGACATATATAGAGCAGAGGTCAGTGGTTTACGCTGCGCTGTCCGTGCAGTAACAGCAGCCTCTTTCCACTGCAACACACAGCTGCTTCAAACTCTCACTGCGATGATGACAAAAGCGATGTGATCACTAGCTGTTCATTTCCTTGGCTCTCATTCTAATTGCTCAAGAGCCACTGCGAGTCACAAACATGTAAATACATGCAATGCTCATTTAATTGCTGCTCCAGCTCCGCTGTGTTTTTCCTCCTTTTCTAGTTATTATTATCACCAAAAACAACATTATCCACTGAAGGCCATTAGAGTGCACAACAGGCTTTATATGATTAATTGTTAAAACATTTGCCATGTTCAATGATGCCGGGAATATGCCTCTTCATGCTTCGGTTCATTGTCTGATCAAGACGTTGCCATCACGATTTCGTTTCTGAGTCCATTTGCATGCAACTAACAGCCCAATTAGGAAACGGAGTAAATTGGCAAAACACTTGTTTCTCGCATGTGGTGTGAGAATAATTGCTGGGCAAGGTTTTATACACTTTCATGTGAGTCATGTTCATGTTGTCAATACAGGACATTTTCAGGTTTTTTTTTATGTTTAAATGAGTTCGGAAAACAGGAGCGGCTTGGATGACCACACATGGGACTTTTTGGGAGGTTTTGAAACGGCACTCCTGCCACGATGCCTTCAGTGTAGCTGGTTTACGATATTTCTGATGTTTCCGTCGTAACCGTGGTCCTCCGACAAGGCATTTGCTTGTTTATATATATATATATATATATATATATATATATATATATCCTCCACCAGTGTGTTCCGAAGTGCGAGCTATATACAAATGTATCTTTAAATACAACATTCATGTGCCAGACAACATGCTTTATGTTCAAAACGTTGGCTTAAAAACTGCATTAGTCTGATTTACAACAAGTCTCACATTTGATGTGATGCAGGAACGGAAGCTTCCGTCAAGACAAATAAATCTCTGTGATGATAGGCAACATTAATGCTTCCGTGCCTATCAGTCTGTTTTATTTTTCACATATTTTGAGTCCTTTTGATGAAGTTGACCCAATTTAACCTCATTTATTCACTTTGTGCTCATTTAAACCACTGTTTTTTGTGGAAAAACAGATGTATATTTCATGTTTTTAAAGGTAAATTACTCAGGTGATGTTACACTGCACACAGTAGATAACACTACAGTAACACTGTGTATGTACACTGACTATTTCACTCTGGACTTGGATGGATTTTATTTCCGGTGCTTGGTACATACGGGCAGCGTCCCTCAATATGGCCGACAGGTTAAGGTCCAACCAAAGCAACATGGTGCCAGAAATAAAAAAAACAGTAAATATCTTTTACAAACACACTCTGCATTTGTTAGACATTTTGTTTCGAAAGCAAATAATAAGTAAACACAAGCCGAGGAAGACTGTAACCAGCACTCTTAAGGCCCAGTCTTGCTCAATGTTAGATATGGATGGAGCCTACTGTCTGTATGCCACGTTCATTTGGTCACACTTCTACCGAGACGGGCCAAACGAAGCAGTACCACCGGAAACCATCTGGTCAGTATTAATGTTACTACCCCATACGTAGCTCTAAGGAGACACAAAGAAGACTGGAATGGAGGGAATTCTCCGTCCTCCAGTCGCAACATATTTAACAGGAGGTACATTATAAGCACTTCCTTTACAGTTGCCATTTTTGTTTTGGAGTTTGTTGTTGTCATGTCGTACATTTTTGACTGCTGCCGCCGGTGGATAGAGTGGTGAACAGTGTGAAGAAGGCGTGCGTTCAGTGACGGAAACATTGTTTGAAAGGGAAGGGGTGAATTTCCGTCTGTGCAGGGAGCGTGAATGGGCCTAAAGACGTCAGTGTGGCATCTTTCAATGTCCCGCTAATGTGGCATGGCACAATGTAAACGTCCTATGGGTGAAACAGAGTTCCTCAATCTGAGGATCTCTGAGTCCACAATCTGGACTGCTGTGAGAAGATTCTACTGACAAAAATGTGTTGCCAGTGGGTGGTGAGAGGAAGAAAAAACAAATGTTACAGATTACAGATTATAGATCGTATCAGCAAGAGATTACCAAAAGATTTGAATTCAACACAGAGAACCACCCCATTACGTTACAACACATCTTACAATGACTTAACATGACTTGTTATCTAAATAACTACAGTCTTTTGTGCGTTCATATCTGAAAATATTTGGCATCTACACCGGGTCGACGGTGGGAGCCCAGAGGGAAAACAAATACAAACACTTACAAACACTTTTGAAGTCAAAAGGGGGCAACTTCAGTAAGTATGTCAGCGAAATATATGCGGAGACAAAACAAACTGAATTCAGACTCTGACTGGCCTCCTGGGCACAAGGATGGTGGCGTCTAACAGGAAGTGCTTCCACTTCAGGTTGAACTTGAACTCGGCTTTTACATGACTTGGATCAAATGAGAAACCAGACTGCTGATGACGGAATCTTGCTGTGTTTATGGCAGCCCTTCTCAAACAGTGGAGCGATGCCAGGGGAGGCGCATGTCACTTTGGGGAATATACTCTTTTTCTAGAATAAAGTGTAATTGCACATTCACTTACATTATTATTCAGTTAAGTGTTTTCTGTTACAGACAAAAACAATGTTCATGAAGTTGTTCTTCATTGTAAGATGATTTATATTACTTTCTTTTTTTCTTTTCTTTACTGTTAACAAGGATACAATGTTATGCAGAGGTGTACTTACAATCATTTTACAGCGAAATGATACTATTTACGGAGGCGGCAGAGAGTTGGGGGGTGTGAACCGTTCACTTCTTCCTGGGGTGGGGTGGGTGCAACAGAAAATAACTGCAAAGCGCGGGTTTATGGGGAGGCAAGAAGAGTGTCAGCCCCGACAGTAGAAGCGAGGAAGGTACTTGTTCACCGGACAGGCAGCCATCTGTCTCCGTCTATTATTCAGGCAGCGGCATGAAAGCAGAAAACGGCGCTACACTCCACGCCATAGCCTCCAGCAGAGGGATTTGTCATTATCTTCTGAAGCATGTTGTGATGTCTATATTGCCGTCTTATTCAGGGACACCGGCGGGAATTGTGGGAGATTGCTTTTATACATCACACTTGTGTGTGTGCATCATTGTCGGTGATTTTTATTCAATTGTTGCCACCTCGCCGTTGAAGAAAAAAAGCAGAGGAAGCTCCTGACACCTTTTTCCTGTTAGTTGTCTGCCTCCCGAGTCCTGGAGCAAACATCCATCTGTGATCAGAGGTAATCTGTTTGGCTTTTCTCATTCAATAATCTCCTCCACAGTTTTAATTAAAGGCGTCCAAAGAATCCTCACTTTCTCATCTGACGACACAGATCCCTCTGATAAAACCAGGACTGAGAAATGAATTTCATAAAACACTAGAGCTGGTTTAATGAAGTGAAACGCTGAAAAAAACACAGCTATTTACAAGTCTTATCATAGAAGAATAACACTGTTGTTGCTCTCTCCAGTTGCTCTGGGAATCCACTGTATTTTAGAGGAAAAAAACCCAGTCATCTCAGTTCAACTACCACTATGTCATCTTCTCTGTGTGCATCAAGGCGAGTGATTCATGTTTTTGGATTTGCTGGAGGGATGAGGTGTTTGGAAATGACACAGTTATTAAAAATACGCAGCCAAAAGTAGCGGGAGCGAGCGACATAACTGACATCTTAAACACGTAATCACCTCTTGAAACCTGTCGCAGTTCTTTTTTTTTTTTTTTTATTTCGACTTTCAGTCGTGCCAAATCTTCCAATGTCACATCGAACTAACTTCAACAAGCCAAAAGTCTCCTCTTACATTTATTTTAAGGCTGAAGCAGCGTGATGATGCGCCGGCACAGTTTTATCCTTGAAACCTTGAAGAAACTTTAAAAGTGTACACCTCAGCGTGCCGATGCATTAAACATAGATGTTCAAAATAAATATTTCTGCCCGAGAATTCAATGTCATCTTTCAAGAAGTGTCAGGACTCGGAAGGCTAACACCAGTCCCCGAAGTGTCAGGAGCATGTTTGAGTTAGGACAGTCCTGCATTCAGGGCAGGTAAAGGGAGGCTGGGTCACCACTGGCGTCTCTTTCCCCGCCCACTTGGGCTCCAGCAATCACGAGGCTCCCAAGCCAGAGTGAAAATATAACAATTACATCTCATTCGATGATCTGCGTAGAATTCCAGGACAGCTCTCTGACTGAACTCGTGCCTGGTGTATTCCAGTCTTGTTTGCCAAGATTTGGACCAACTGTCGGCCAATGCCAAGCCTTGTTTGGTTGGGACTTTATCTGAGATGAGCTTTCCTAGCATTTCCACAGACGGCATGGACTCAACACAGGTGTAGGACACCAACATTTTGGGGACCAGATGCTCAAGCTAAAAAAATGATTATTATTATTATTATTATATTATTGTTGTTACAATTATTATTAGTAGTAGTCGCAGTGGTAGTAGAAACAACAACAATGTTACTGCCGCTACTGCTAGGTAGTACTACTAAGTAGTAACTACTACTACTTATAATAATAATGTTGCTGTTGTTTTCGGATTTACATAAAAAAAGAATTAGTGTCTTTTATCGCTTGCCACTGTCATGATTCACGGCACTTGGGCCCCTCTCCATTCGTCGAACATAACAGTCACACTAAAAATGAAACGACAAAATCTGGCTTCATAAAACACAACATCAAATGATGAAAACTCGATGGTGACATATTGAATAGGCAACACAAAATTCAACACATCGCTTTAAGACACGCGTAAGAGACGGATGGAATACATGTATAATGGCCAGTCAACACTGTAATAATAACAACAATAATAACAATGATGATAATATGATGGACTGTCATCTGAACACTGGTATTTCAGCAACAGTAGCTACGTTGTTTGCTTAATCTAGCACAAAACAATGTTAGGGCGTTGCACAGCAACACAGCAGAGGCTTGTGAGTGTTGCAGGGAAGCCAATAATTAAATCTATCAAAATGCATATAGGTAGAATTGATGAGAAAGAGAGAGAACAAAAATGGGGTTGAGTGAAAAGGACATCTTTCTCAGGGAAAAGTCGCTCGTGTTGGTGCCTCTACCGTGCCAATTGTTTTGGGGAATACAAAACAAAATGAATGGCCACATAAAAACACGGATTCGGTGTAGGTTCAGTGCCCGAGGATCAAAGAGCAGAGTCTCCCTCCACACATGCAGATCACTGTCCTCTATGTTGACTGTCAGGACACCGTGCTGAAGCATGACTAGTCTGGTTTTCTGACAAACCATAGACTCCTCAACTGCTGCCCCCCAAAACCAGATCCTGGATTCTTTCCGCATAAAGACATCTGATCGCCAACAAACAGTGAAGGCCATTGTATGTTGCAAACCTCACAGGTTCAATAGCGCTTCACTTAGCCTCCACGTTTTGTAAGATCAGCCACCAATTCGCTACATTTCATCCCTCATCTTTCATCAGACGGCCACTCCAGCTGAAATGAACATGTTTGTAAGTGGTGTACTTGTTTACGAAAATCACCAACTAAATGAGAGGTGGTGAAAGTCTGAAGGCCTCCGATGCCTCCCTCTGTGTACGTCGCCACAGAAAGCAGCACTGCACATATTCAATTATTCATCTCCCTCTGTCAAGAATTCAGCCGCGCTAGCACTTGCCAGTATCCCTCACAAATTGGCAGGCAGGCACATATTTGGCATATGGTGCAGGGTAACGCAGCTTCTCCTTGTTCTTTCAGTTTGCCTGCTAACATTCCTGCGGAGCCGCGCTGCCAACAAACACACTGTTACAAACACTCAAGCGCACACCAACGCCGCACCATTGCTTTGTAAGTGAAAGACGACCCCATGAGAACTCTGCACAACAGGTTTCACCGAGACATGACCGGTTTTTTTTTTCCCCGCCACAGTTTCCATTTCCAGAAGAAAATATTTAGCAGACGGCTAAAAGCCGGGTGTGTGATTAAAAATGAAAACCCTGCAGGTGTTCGGAGCCAATTCAGTTTGAAGTTAAATGGCGCAACAACGCACAGAAGAACGGATCACAGTGAACGAGGACACAATCACTTCACCTCAGGAAGTGCAACGAGACCAACGTTCGTTGTTCTTCATTACGGAACGCTTTGGCTTCTAACTACCAAATAAATACATAAAAATAATAATAAATAAATCAGGTTCATATTCCGACAATAAAGCATAAATATTTAATAATAAAAAAAACATAAAAAGATGGAAACACAATGACTCTGAAAAGGTGCCCGACTGTGATACACAGGTACTAGTCCTGTTCAGGGTTGCAGGATGTGCTCGAGCCTATCCCAGCAGTCATCGGGCGAGAGGCTGGAATAAACCCTGGACAGGTCGCCAGTCCTTCGCAGGGCACACACACACACATGCACACACCCAGGGGCAATTTTTGAGTCTCCAATTCACCTAGTGAGCAGTGTCTTAGGGCTGTGGGAGGAAACCTGAGAACACCCACGCGTCCACAGGGAGAACTTGCTAACTCCATGCAGAAAGGTGGTCCGACCCGGGCATCGATCCCGCAACCTTATTGCTGCAAGGTAGCCACTATTTACAAGTCAATTATTTTGAAGAAAGCCTGGGAAGCTACCAGTGACGCTCAGACGTCTCCTTCAGTCCCTAATCCTTCTGTACTGTGACTCAACTCCTGACTCCACACGAGTTAACCACAGTGGAACAGCATGGATCGATGCTCGTGTGCTGGCAGACGCCGAACCTTCTTGTTGCCACCGTGTTGACTCACAGCCACGGAGCGTTCTCAGCTACTACATAAAACATTTAAGTCTTATCAAATTGAACAAATGAGTGTGTCTGGAAAACTATTAATCAGAGCGCAAAAGTGTATTTACAAATATAACGGAGGCACAAACAATCAATTATTCATAAAGAGAAGGCTGAGTCAGTGTGCTTCTTCCCGGGTGACACGCTTCCATAATTGGAGTGGGACTACACCAGCGCACGAGTGTGTGTGTGTGTGTGTGTGAGCGTGCGTGCGCATGCGCGCAGCCTGGCTCGCTGACACACAGCAACAAACTTCCTCCAAACACGACAAGAGCCAGCGGAGACGGCTCATTACTGCCTAATGACTTGTCTGATCAGTGCCAAATATGAAAGTCCTATTGTCACTCGCTGTATGCTGGCTTTGATTTGTTATTGCTCTCAATCGACGCGCCGACACCACGCGCTAACAAAGCTGTTACGATAAACGGAAATGACAGAGACCCAAAGATGTTCGACAAAAGCAAAAACTAAAAAACTAAAAAAAAAGATGGACTTAAAATCGCGCTTCTTTTCATTGGATGAAAAGTCGCACAGTGTGTGTTGCAGGGCGCTCACTTCGCTCACATCAGGTCAAGGGCGACTCAAGGAAGTCCGCGATCTCAACATCATAATACCATGTAATACCAAGTAATACCACAGGAACAGCTTCTGCCCCTCAGCCGTCACATTGGTGAATTTGTGATCAGCTCTTGTTGTTTGTGGGTAACTTATTTTTTAGTTACTTTTATTTTTTGTTTTATTTTATTGTTTGTTATTCCAAAGCACATTCCTAGTAGGTGGGCTCCTCACTGAGCATGACAATAAAGCTGATTCTGATTCTGATGTTGCACGATGCAGAGGTGAAGTTAAGTGCTGCGTTTAATGCAGGGCTCTCAACTTTGCAGCCCATTTGTGGCCCCCAGGATGCAGGGATAGAGTCGGAGTGGTCCCTCTTCATCCGAAGTGAGATGGTTCGAAAATATGTGGACATAAAACTCCAGCATGGTGATTGAGTCATGAAACAAACTCTGCTGATGTTCTGAATTTGAGTGATGAACGCCTCACATCTTTCATTGACATTAAAGCGCTCAAAATGCGCTGTCCTTGTCTGCATGTCTGAACACCACAGCCGGTCTCAGTTGCTGCTTCTCGTCTCCGGCCCTCCAGGAGATCGGCTCTGTGGGCGGAGCTGTGGAAACGCAGGCGAAAACAGCACATTTTGAGCTCTTTAAGGCAGATAAAACCGTTTGATGTGATGAGGCTGAAGATTTTGGCAGCATGACCCTCTTCAGCCTGTAAAAATCCATATATTAGCCACACTGTTGTATAAGCTGCAGGGTTCAGACGGTAAGAAAAAAGTAGCGGCTTTTAGTCTGGGATGGATGGATAGAAAATAGAATGACTTTAAATCACACCACACACACTAACATGCGAGTTGCTAAATGATCCTACAGAAGACATTTAGAAGCAAAGAAGGGCGTTCTGTTCAGAAACTGTGTCCATGTCACCTTGAGTAACCTATTCAACATTACATTCGCAGTTGCAGCTGTATCATTAGCTTTAATCCTGACATACATTCCGACCGCTACAGAACAGTGAACCTAATATAGCTTTTTTTGCTCCTCAGAACTTCGTACACCGTCCAGCATTCAGCAAGCAGTCCGACTGATATTGCCTGCAGCATGTACCTGTAGACATTAATGGCTGCTAATGAAGCTCCTTTACTTCAGACAGGTGGCAAACTCAGAAAGAGTCAGTCCTTGGCATGCTCATCAGCCATTCTCTTTGAGACGCCGCTGCCTCTTCTTCTCGCTCGCTTTGTCTGCTGGATGCAACAGGCCCAAGACAGAAGAGAGAATCTTTAAAAGTTGATTGACAGCGGCAGAGTGGAGCATGGATCTAATAAACCACTGCTTTTCAAAGTTTTTGCTTTGCAGACTGCCGTCTATCAAACAAACAAGTAAAGAGTAGCTCTAAAAACAGGAGTGAAAGTGTCTTTGTTATGTGTCCCCATGAGATGAAGCCATTTCTTTTCCTGTCAATAGGGTTTCCAACATCTTCTTGATATGTGGACTTTGAAACATCAACAGGTCAGTCATATACGTACGTATACGATTCCTTGATAGCTGTGGCAAGATTCTCCAGTCATGTAGTGCCACCAACAATGTGAAAAAAAAAATCACTTTTACGACTGTGATCATTCCCTGAGTTGAAGCACATAAAAAACAGGGTTTCCCCTCCATGTAAACAACTGCTTCATGTGATAAAAGTGGAAGTAGTGAAAAAAGCCCATAGCACATCATGGAGATGGACAGGTTTATAGTGGTTTTTGGCACGTTTTTAACAGAAAAAATCCAGAAACAAACCTTGTCATGACCAAAGGCCATTGGTTGCGGAACTCAAGTCGCGCATTCCCAATGAACATATGAAGAGATGGACCGCTGCAGATCGGAGAGAGATTTACTTCTCATGATTATTGTCACCAAGTCAGTAAAAGTCAAAACTTTCCCCCCTGATTCCTAGACTCTCTATCACATCTTGCTTGGCTTCTGTTCTGTGTTTTTCTTTGATGTTTTTTTTTTTTTACTGCACAGCGACAACTGGCGAAAGCTGTCTCGGCTGCTGTGGTCAATGTGACTTATTTTTTTACATATTGTTTTTCAGTTATTGTTAGATGTCGGGGTGACATAGTTAAGTCAGCTCACACTCGAGGACGCAGCTATTCTGAAAGTACGTGAATCAGCTTCACGCCATTACACTAAATGAGACATGAAACGTCTGTCAATGCGTTACGAGCTGGATTTTAGCATCTGTGATGTGCTGCTGTAGCACGCGGGATTGAACTCTGATTCAAATGCCTGAACAATATATAGGCACTTTCACACAATTATGACCGGATGCAGCCGACCTGCCAGACAGCCAGAATGTCATCTGGCTGGAGCATCTTGCTCCATAGACATTTTAAATCAGAGGAGCGGTTCACTTCAGGACACGGCTGTTACCCAACTGCCAATATAGTGCAAACACTGAAAGCCATTTTTTTTCCTTCAGACGGTCGCTGCTTCAACACAAACCACTCCGAAGTGCTCACAACTAAGCCAAATGTATATTGACAAATACAGAACTTTGTGATTGAACATCGTGGATTAGTGGAGGAAAAGCTTGCAGTAAAAGAAAACATTTCATCGAACATATCAAAGGGTAAGTGGCGGCAGATGGTGAGACAACATTTCCACGGCAAAAAAGAAAACAATCCTGACAGAATGTATGACATAGCGAGAGCTCAAGGGACACAATTTTAACGCACCTATTATGTAGTATAGAATTATTTTCACATTTCCAACTCATGAGCAACATGAATTAAAATGCAAAACCAACACAGTAGCACATGTGAGGGTGAGTCCAGCAATGTACAGTAATGCTTTAGTAAATGTATTAAACTGCAGTTACAATACTCAAAGGTAGCAACAATTCAGTACAAGAACTTTAAACCTCAAGTGTGCTGCCTTCAATAACACATTCAGTTTTATTTTCCAACGGCTTTAAAGTCAAACAAAGCCTAGTCTTGTTGGCCTTCCACATGGAAATGTCAAGGAGAAACACTGGCCGACCTCTGAGCCACGTAGCTCCACTGCCGACGTTTGTTTAACCATGGATTTAATGAATGAACTGGGAGAAAATCGTTTAATTCCCCCTGGGTGCAATAAAACAATGAAAACCTCGGCTCTGACGGAAGCAAACACAGCCGACACCCGTGAACTGATGGTCGCACCGCAGCGTGTGTCGATGCCACAATGCCTTCCAGACATTTGAGTCAGAAATTACAAGCAACAACATGGACTTTGATCTCATACAGGATTTCCCAGCCACGACTGCAACATGGAAGCAGACAATCATAAATATACAGTGGAGGCTTCGCTGTTCGGAATGAGGTTTCACTACTGTTTTGTTACTCACCACTTTAACATAATGATTAAAACACTTGTTTGGATCAGTTAATGTTAAAGTTGAACTTCTTTTTCACTTTGTTAAAGACAAAGACCGACTATTGACACGCGACTTGAGAGAAGTCGTTTTTGTCGACAGTGTATCTTACAGTTGCTCATAGGTTACGAACCAGTGGCAGCTGCTACAGTTTCAGAGACAGCTGGAAACACATCATATTTTAAAGATGAACACTTTAGTCCTTATTATTTGCATTGTAACCATTTACAGTTACGATGGCGATCTTGACAACAACAGCACTGAGGTACAATCTGGTGGTCGCCCCTCCGTTGTAATGGCCAAACCCCACATTGAGGAACCAATTTTGACTGGGAAACCCCATAATTCAAAACAACTTTTTAGCATTTGAAATATAATACTTAGCAACGAGCTCAGTGGGAAGGCAACTCACAAAGGAGAAAGGTATCTCAAACCTAGCCACAGTGACAAATTCTTCAAATGATTTGTGGCTCCAGATTGTAGAGCACGAAAACTGTGTCAGCTGTGCCTTATCCCCCCATGAAAAATGTTCCTCTACTTTCAACTTACTTTGCTTATTAATGGCTAGTATCACAAAACCGTGTTGCCGGAACCAATTACTTCATAATAACATTGTAATAACACCATGTCTACAAGAGACAACACTGGCCAAATGTGTGTTTGCATGCATGAATGTGTTTTTCCAGATCAATATACAACCGGGTGTCATGATGATGATGCCTTTAAAATCATCATCATAAGTCTCCTAGATGAGTCGTGATCGCCCGTAGAATTCAGCGGCTCAGAACAGCGAGCGTTGAGGGTGGAATTAAAACAGCTTCATGAATGATTTCCAAAGTAATCCTATGAAATGTACTCATTAGATTCCATTGAAAAGTAGGCAGGGGTGAGCTTTATTATCCTCCGCGCCAGGCCAGAGTTATGAGTACGGCGCCGCTGCCACCCTTTCATTTTTCCATTGTAACTGGCTAAAGGTACATTTGGCCTCGCGACACTTGGGCTGTCAAATGGCGGCGTTCATAGGCCGAGTCAGTGCTGTTAACAACCTCCTGTGTAATACCAGTCCTGTTGTGCAAAGCGCTTGCATTAATGTATATTGCATGCCGCCAGCCATGAAATACAAAATGGCTTCAGCTCACATTAAAACACTGTCCCCAGAGGCCAAACACATTTAATGGGGTGACTCCACCTCTATGTTAATGCACTGTCAGGGGCAACAGATTAATAGTTGTAGCCCAGTAGCTGGTTTAATTTTCCCGTGTAAACATAACGGGCGTGTGCACCAGCCCTCATTTATGTGCCAGACATCAATGTGTTTCACGAATCGAATCCCCTCCATTTCTACTTCTGCTCAATGATTAAAAGCGAATGAATATGTATGCACCAGTCTGGCTCATTGACATGAGTCACAATGTGCGGACCTTAAACTTTCCTCCGAGTGCACAGCCACCCAACTCGCAGAGGTGAGGGGGGGGGCGTGCGGGGGGTCCCCGCTGCCATGAACCGGTGCTGACACAGCCAGATGTTTGGTTAAAATGCAAAGCCCCAAAGTGGGATGGAGGGAGGAGTTGACATGCACTCGGGGGGCTTTAGGCAGCTGAGTGCTCCTCTGAAGTCCCGTTCATATCTTTGTCGGCCGAGCGTGTCCCTGCTTTATCTCAGCCAATTTATATTCAGCCGAGTGTGTGCGCGTGCATGTGTTCGTGTATGGATTATGAGGCCATTCACCGGAATATGAGGCACAGAGGCTCATGTCCTCATAAGTGTAGCTACTCTGGAGAGCACCTAAGTGCCATCCATGCTTTTCATGATGTCCCCTAATTTAACAG
This sequence comes from Synchiropus splendidus, assembly GCF_027744825.2. Taxonomy (NCBI): domain Eukaryota; kingdom Metazoa; phylum Chordata; class Actinopteri; order Syngnathiformes; family Callionymidae; genus Synchiropus; species Synchiropus splendidus. The sequence continues at coordinate 3,636,028 of NC_071339.1, forward strand.
CTGAATATACGTGAGTGTGGACACTGCCAAAACCACGATGTCTACCGGCAATGTGTCACTAGCTGTGCGTAGAAACTGTGAGGGATGTTTACATGAGCATACACGTGCATCAGAGTGGGGATTTCTAAATGAAAAAATAGGCGTTACAACACTTGATGCTGTTCCTCAAATTGAAAACGTACAGACATGGAAACGTCAGATACATCGACCAACTGAACATGGATTAGGCATCGTCCCATGACCAAGCTTGTCCCTGCCATGCCTCTGATTTACACCCCGAAAACTTGTGCCCTACTTGACCAGCTGTCAGTAAAACACTGACCAGCTCTGAGAAGATGTCACTGCATGAACAATTTCCCCACTGAATTGGAACTGATGTTAAATCTCCCAAGAATAAAAGCTACCTTAACAACAAGACCCTCAAATCCATCTTCTACAACATCAGAGGACAGCTATTAGCATTGTGCGGGTAACCGAGATTAGCATCCTTGGTAAACCTTCTTGTGTGATTCAGGTCACATAATCAAGGTTCACTCCAAATATAAGGACAGTTTCATCTGTGTTCAGTTGTCCATCGGCAGTTAGCATGAACTGCTGAACGTGGTTGGCCAGTGTTCGCTGTGAACTGAAGTAATAGTGGAAGTTAATATATTGAAAGTTCGTATCTGTTCATGTCTCGACAGAGATACGATGGCGATACACTGTTCATCCCTGTGCCCTACATTTATTATATCTACATCAGATACATTTGGAAAGTCGTTGACTGCGATGCGCATGATCGAACAACAGGGGGCTGCAGCATCACAGGGCACCAACAAGGCACCCAAGAGGCATGAAGAAGAGGTTTCAATGCCATTCTAGAGAATGTCAAAACCTTCAAAACATTTATAAACCCAGAAGGAAGTTGGACCAAAACCCTGTGGAACATAAACACCTTTCAAAACGGTCGGTATGGAATCCAGTTTAGGCTGTTTTTGTCAGAACTGTCAACCTAAATACAGAGAGTAAGGAGTCATCTGTGATGGCCATCGACACCAGCCATTAACGGCAGTCACTATGATCTTCATCGTCTTCCTCTGGGCCACTTTAGGAGGCTACACCGAAAGGTTTGGCTTGAGAGCAACAACCATGAGCAGCAGCATCATGTGATCAGAGTGAAAACACAGCGCCTCTCACTTTCTTCCACTGCTATCATCTCCTGCTCGCGGGCCTCTCCCCTGTCCTCTGCCTTCCAAACTAATCTCATTTCCCAGTGGCTGGAATTAAATAAACCTCTATCATTAGGGCCAGTGAAGGATAGCAGAGAGCCCGGGGAGATCAGGGCTCCGGACGGATGGAGAGGGCAGAGGATGTGTAGTTAGACCTCACTGATCCAGGAGAGAGGCGGTGGGGCTGCTGCTCAGGTCTCTGTTTACTTTCTATCATCTCCAATTCTGTTTGAATGGCAGGAGTAAGGCGAGCTAAATTAGCAGCTTATCTTCATGTCGATAGCTTCCACCGTGGTAGGATTTGCTCCACCGACCTTCTCCGCCTTCCCTTCCCCCGTCCGACTTTCTATGTGCAGACAGCAACCGGCTCAACTACCTGCCACATACATGGAGACTTCTCTGGATATCCAGCAGCAACTGCAGGCGCGCGCAGCATTCATACCCACCTGGGACTCCTCCTGCAGTCATAGCCGTCCAAAGTGTGACTATTAGGAGGCACCTGCAGGCTGCCATCAATCCCAAAGGTGTCGACTTGATAATCCCCATATGGGAATACTTCACAGCTTGTCTTAGTTAACCCACGACGCTATTTTAACAACCTCCCAGGGGACTGTCTGGAGTGGATTAGATGTCTACTGGTGAAGCTGCGTGCCAGATTATCAAATACTGTTTTTTTAAAGGTCGTAGTAGGGTGGTAATTAAATGACAGGATGGAGAAAAATAATGTGTTGTGTCCTCTCACATCACAACATTAGCTCACAGTTTAAATGGGCAGTTCAATTGACTGGAGGGCCACATTATAAACAAAAAAACCAGACAGAAAATCTTAAGTGACATGGACGAAATGAACCACACCCAATGGAAGCAATGATATTAAGAAGTGTAAATATGGAATGAAACCGATAAAAAAATCTTATTTGAATAGAAATCATAATAAAACAATGGACCAAGCATCAAAGATAAAAAGTCAAGTTATTTAAAAATATATTTTGAATTTAATTTCAACAAATTTTGAGGAAAATTCTAAACAAAATGAAGAAACAAAAATTTAGTCGTGAATGTGTTGTATGTAATGTTGAAGTTGTAGTGGCTGAAACGAAAACATGATAAAAAAGATGACAACCTATCAGTTGTATAGTTTTAGTCTTGCAATGTGAGGGCCAGAAAAAAACAAAAAAAAAACATAGGAAAAGGGCCTCATACAGCCCTGGGCCGCATTTTGCCCAAGTCTGGTCTAAATGGTTGTGTGCTATTCTACTGGCTGGGTTTTTTTTTTTAGAGGTGTGCGACAACTCGGTTCGGCGCACTTGCATTTCTGATCACAAACGTTGTCGTCAGAGTGAATGAACACTCAAGGACTGTTTTTCACCACTTATTTCGATGATAATGCTTGAATGAGTGAATAATTCTGCCAATGTCAATGGCAATGTTTCACAGCAATAAATCCCAGAAGTAGAACAAACCAAATCAGGACCAACATTTCGGATCGGGATCAAGCATGACGTCCCGTCCCTGATGAATAACGTCCCAAAAAGAATCATACTGTCTGAGAACAGTCCAATTATTCGCAGCAAAACAAAGACTGATTCACTCGTTCTCATTTCTTCCCTTTCTTTAATATTGCCTTATTTGCTCTCAGCATCTCAGTCATGTTCTCCAACAGTCAAATTAGCATTTTTATGAGATGACAATTGACTTGAACAACAAACACAACAAAGAAATAGCTGGCAATTACGGCCTGTACTAAAGCTCACACACAGGGAACAGATGGCTGCAATCGTATGTCATGCTGTCAGTTATCTGCATCACTTTCATCAGAGTTTACCATAATAATCTGCCACTGAGGAGACAAAATGACTGTGAAGTTGAAAGGCAGTGACTCACGCTCAGCAGCCATGTGGCGCACCATGATCCTGTCAGGTGTAATAGCAGGAACACTAGGGCGCATTTTGCTGATATCACTGCTACCTTTTCGATTCATCTTCTTCACTTCATATTAGAAGCGCCCTTTTCCTCTGGAGTCACTGCTGTACTTTGTTAAGCCACAGTGCATTGAGATCTCCAGTCCACAGTTTCAGTGCACACTGGAACCTCGTTCCAAGTCAGCAGTGCGTATCCTGAATTTCTGTCAATTGAACCTTTGAACTTTTTCCAATTGAATTTAAAGATTCATCATTGCCCGATTTTTTCCCTCTGTTTCCTGACCCTTAAACCAGCAAGTTATTGTTAAGCCGGCTACTTGAAGGAGTTCTCAACAGTAAAATAAATAAATATCCATTTCCATCCATCCTCATCTGCTTATTCGTTGCTGGGTCAGCACCTTTAGAAAGTGTTACCCAGGCAACGTCCACCATAGTTAAAAATCATTAAAAATATCAATAATAAACATCATAAAAATCAGAATTTCAATCAAGAAATAAATACATGAATACAATAGCAACAGATGCAACTAATGTTTATTTTGACAGTCAACTAGTCACCAATAGCTGAGTGTTGTAGTGTTGCAAATAAAATACAAATAAATGTAAATAAAAACGTCTGTAAATTGTTGAGAATAATTTGCATATTAATAAATACATTTTTTTAACCTTTATAATTGAATTTTATTTATTCAAAATGTTCTTCTTCTTCTTCTTCTTTCTCTTTCGGCTTCTCCCTTCAGGGTTCGCCAGAGTGCATCATCCTTCTCCATCTCCCCCTGTCCTCTGCTTCCTCTTCTCTCAAACCTACAAACCTCATGTCCACCACCTCCATCAATCTCCTCTCCACCTTCTGCCTGGCAGTTCCAACCTCAACATCTTCATCTACCAATGTACTGGCTCTCTCTCTCTCCTCTGTACATGTCCAAACCATCTCCATCCAGCCTCTCTGACTTGGTCTCCTAAACACCTGAGCACATGTGCTGTCCCTCTCATCCTATCATCATCCTGCTCACTCCCAGAGAGAAGCTCAGCATCTTCATCTCTGCTACCTCCAGCTCTGCCTCCTGTCTTTTCCTCGGTGCCACTGTTTCCAAACCATACAACATTGCTGGCCTCACCACCCTTTTGGACACTTTCCCTTTCATCCTTGCCGACACCCTGTTGTCACACATCTCACCTGACACTTTTCTCCAATGATTCCACCCTGCCTGCACCCACTTCTTCACCTCTTTCTCACACTCTCCATGGCCCTGGACAGTTGAGCCTTGGTACTAAAAATCCTCTCCCTTTTTTATCTCTAACTTCACCTGTCCATTTGGGTCCCTCTCATTCACACACATGTGAATATTATATATTATACACATATTATATTGTATTATACATATTTATAAACACGTTTTTGAGCCTTTATAATTGAATTGAATTTGTTCCAAATATGACGTGGAATATGTCCTTGAGGAACAATCCCACACTGCTGCTGCTTCAGGTGGCGGTGGTCACATGGCCTTTCGATTGTGCAAACGATGATGTCACAGTTTGTTGACTAATGAAAGCATCAGCAACTACTGACTAGTCGATTGACGTCGACTATGTCGACTAGTAGTTTCATCCCCATTTGAGGGAATAATAAACATAGAGCCAAATTTTGAAATATTTGCCGTGTTAACCCCACACTGCTTCTTTCTCACTCCGAGGCTTCATTTGAAAAAGATGCGGCTCTCCCATATAGGAAGCCACAGAAGACATATGTGTACAAAAACATGGCGGTTCCCATGTCGACTCCCATCCCCAGACGGAACAGGCTGTGAATAAATACCAGCCAGGCTTCTTCAATACCTACAGCACATCAATTATTCATTCCTTTAAGTTGACTCAAGCCAACTTTAAATGCTGGAGTGTTTTTTTTCAGCCCCTATAAACCCCGCTGTTGATGGACAATGTCTCCGCCATGTTCCATTCCAGACACTTTGGTGTCAACACAGGACAAACAACAGCCCCAGCCCATCTAATAACAGAGTAGCTTATCAGCGGCTGCTGCCTCCTCTCATTTTCATCAGTTTTGACAAGCCCATTAAAAGACTGCAGGAGCAAAAATAAACATGTTTGTACTGAGCTAATGTGACAGGGAGGGACCACACCTCCCCACACGGAGTGAGATATCAGGATATTTAATGAATCTGTGGGCAGATAGTTCATGAAACGCACAGAGAAACCAACATATCTAGCAGTGATGAAGTATAACAGTGATGTTCTGGACTGAATATGTTGCAATCCCTTTTCAATGAGTACGAGCTGAATCATCCTGCTCTCTATGTAATAAAAGGGGGTTGTCAAAAATATAGATACTCTGAAAGTATTGAAACCAAAGCCCTGTATCCAATTCAGGATATGATACTAACTTGCAGGCCGAGAGTTTCTGCCAGGATTTTTTGGATAGAGAAACATTGAGGCGTAGTGGATAGTTTTGACATTTACTGAATTTACTGTGATAGTTTTTCATCATTAGAAGTACAGTGGTACCTTGGCCACACGCCGTTCCAGACGGCCGTTCGAGAAGCGATTTGTTCGAAATCTGAATCAATTTTTCCCATTACAATGAATGGAAAAAGAAATAATGCGTTCCAAGCCTTAAACTAGTCTTTTGTAGGAGTGAATGCAGAGTGTCTGCTGCAGGTGGCTGTTCCTCTATGTGTGTGGCCGCTGCATGTGGGAGGGGTTGCCGAGTGAGTGAGGTCTCTCCAGAAGTGAAGAGGTGCCCGGTGCGTGTCCAGCTCTGAATGTGCGCTTCTGTGCAGTTTGGCTGTGACAAAGTCATAAACCAAGTCACGCTCTGTCCCAGACTGGCCTCATCCCTGTCCCAGCTCCAGACCACAACAGGACATCAAACCCTGGAGTGGAGGTGTGGAGAGCGAGCACCTCCCCTGTGACACTCTACCACGGTCCAGTGTGGAGACAGGAAAGGTTTTACACCTCAATATGAAGAAAAAACAGTCAGTAAATGGAGCTAACGGCTAATCTCAAAATTTTTGTTCGAACTCCGATTTGTTCAAAGTCCGGGATGTTCAAAAACCGAGGTACCACTGTACTGTAAATCTCTCAGCAATCTACATCCGTCCGCATGCAATCCGTCTCTTTATATGTCCGGCCGGAATGCGCGACTAGAGTTCTCTCTTCAGTCATTGCGGTGTTTCTTTCCCGATTCTTCTTTTAAAAACAAGTTGAAAACCGCCATATTCATGTCCAACTACTTGATGAGCTATTTTATGTGCTATCCATTTTCATGTCAAGATCTATTTTCTGAAGACATGACGGTCACACTCTAACATTGTAGCGCTCTCAGAAACAGGCCGGACAATGCAACAAACACATCATCACTGGGTCATCACATCAAGACACGAGGTCGCAGCACTGTATATGCTGTCTGCAGGTGATGCGTGAACTTAGCCACGAGTAAACAACACTTTGGTGTCAGGTGTACGGTCACAGTAATGCAGCCGCTGGAGTTCAAAGGTCTCATCGATGTTCTGTCTCACCATTACCCACCCAGTAGATCTGCCTCCACTCCTGTAACCATTTGCCAAAACGTCTCGCAATACTTCACAATAAAGGCCCACATTATTTCATGTCTAGAATTAGATTTCTCACATCCTGAAAGAGGCAGGTCGGACCACCATTATATTATTTTCTGAATTACTCGCATCCGACTGTGAATTCTTTGTTCACCACACCACAGCTCCACAGGGTGAAAACCGTTTCTCTCATAAGTTCAGCTTTCTTCTTGTGTTGTTCATTTGTTTTTTTCTCTAAAGACACAACAGCAGGAGGCCAAACAAGCGTCCAACATGGACAATAATAATCACTCAATGTTTGCTGCTTCACGTATGATGTCAATAATACAATATAATCCACTTTTTTTCCAACAATGTCCATCTATATAATCGTCCGGAAGGATCACAAGGCTTCATTAGAAAGATGGAGTTGAAATAGACACAAGTGTTAGCAAGACGTGATGGAGATCATGACAAACAAGATGCAGCATGAATACATTCAAATGTCCACGTCCTTCTTCTTTCGTCATTACTCTTCAGTGGTTGCCACAGCAAGTCAGCCTCCCCCACCTTAACTGATCTCCATCCTCCTTCCTGGTCGCACCTCTCCTCTTTATATCCTCATTCATGACTCTCGATGGTCGTCTTTTACCTGACGCCTCTATCTCCAATATGTCTCACCTCTGGCATCGCTAACTTTGTCTCTAGACTTCTCCACATGAACATGGAAACATGGAGAAAACACAACACATCATGGAGGTGAAAATGATAATGTTGGATTTTAGTGCTTTTTTAACAGGAATATCCTGAAAGAAGCATCATAACTAAATGACATGAACGCATCCATTGCTGGCAGAACTAAAGTCGCGCATCAGACCAGACCTTCTCAGTGTTAAAAAAGTGGTTATTTTAGTCTCTATTCCCAATCGTTCTTCTCAGTTGACCCACTTCTTGAATGTTTTTTGTTTGTTTGTTGTTTTTTTTTAAATTCCTTTGTTTATTTCAGTTGCAAGTAGGTGACATCACGACAGGTTTCACGACCGTCCTGCATCATGATAGCACACTGGTGACTCCAGTGTGGAGAAGGTGGGGAGGAGAGTCGGAGTTTGATGAGTGCTGACGTGGTTGAGATACGAAAATGGCAAGGTGCATCGTACATCCTTAACAATCTACCTTAAAAGGTGGAGTCATCAACAGTCTACCTTAAAAGGAGGAGTCCTCCTCGACATACAGTGAGGGACAACGTACAAGCATCTTGAGTCATAAAATACATATAGGATGAATCTGCAGCCATTGAACAGTAATCCAGAATATTATGACCACTACAGTGTGATGCTGCTTAGCGAGACTTTCAAATCCAGATAGAATATGGGCTGGGAAACATGGACCCAACAGTTCTCTGCCGTGGTGCTGACATTGTTCCACCCAGGGACACTGACAGCCGACTTCAATTTTAGCAAGATGACATCTTAAGCACCGGGCATTGTCATTCTCTGGAAAAACACAAAGAAAAGCCCCCGAACAGCCACCTGTCAGCGGCACCAAACTCAGTTTCCATGACAACACCAGTCTCCAAACTTCCAAGTCACTTCTGTCACCGAGGCTGGCTTAAGGTAAGCTATTATCACTTTCACTTCTCTTTTTTTGAATCCATCTTTCGCTGCTTTCAAGTTGACTTTTCTGCCTCCTGTCTTGTTGTCGCTCTCCATTACCAGCTCTGTCATTCCTCTCAAGCATTGCCATCGCTCCCACTCTCCTTGCTTCTTTGATTGCTATTTATACTCCAAAGTGGCACCCTTGGGTTAAATTGGGACACATGAGCAAATCAAGACTTCACTTCTCCAGCCTCAGCACAAACAAATATACTGGCAAAAGGCAGAGCTTGATGTCGAAGAGATGAGAAGTGCCGGTTAAATTATGGTACTTTGTCGCTCTACTGAAATGAACTCCGCCTAGGAGGTGGTGAGATCGTCTACATTTACCGTCACGTTTACAGTCAGCCGAATAACTCAATGTCGAGGAGTGGATATAAACTGAATTTAGATAACGGGACAAGGACCACGATAAAATTTGAGAGCTGCTCCAAATGTCACACTCTGTTGGGGTGAGGTGCTCAAACAGTAAGTTTCATTCCGCAAGCAAGTTCCGGAATGCTACTGCCACCTAGTGTCTGATTGAGCTAAACGCTATCATTGACACTTTAAATGCTGTCAAACGACGCAGACAACATATGTAGGGCAATAATATTTGCTAAACATTTGGGTGGACAGAGCTGCTTGGCAGAGGCCTGCACTCGTTTTAAGTTGATATCTTTGACCTGCTAGGAGGAAAACACAGAAGGTGAAGTAAGTTAAAAAGGAGGACAGACAAGATAAACACTTTAATATATTAATATTTTAGCTTTTCAAAAAAACATCCTCACTGGTTTCCAAACACCGTGTTGAATCACAGCCGTAGAACGTCATCGGCAGCTGTTATGCGAACAGGAAGTTCATTCTGTTTATTTAAGATGGCTGACCCATCCTGGTTTGAGCAGAAACACAGCTGACAGGTCCCTGTCTATATGTGGACGGACAATAACTCACACCTGCACTTGTGATTTCCTGACTTGTAAATAATGCTGCTGTCTCATGATTTATCTGAACTTACACATCCAGCAAAACCTTTTCATGTTGAGAGCCCTGCACTGACACGGACAAACAAAAGCCTGGGGGTGAAGAGTGTATTTTGGTCTATGAAGGGCCCCATATTTGGGGTGAGACAAAGAGTGCTGCCTGCCCTGGTCCCACAGCTGAACCACTCCTGGAATTCACTTTCATACTTCCTGACATAAACATGAGCAGGCATGGAATAAATTCATTCTGGCCGAACTTCAAACATGAAACCTCGGTTCAGCAGATTTCTTAAGATATTCATCATGGAAGTCATTGTATTACTGTTACTACAGATGTCTCTTATTTATCATTCAAACCTTACTTGGAGGAACAATAGTAAAGCTGTTGAATATTTGAATAACATCGATGCAATTTTAGACCTTAGTGGGACCTAAGAACACAAACACCACGAGTCAAAACCTTTCTAAATTCGACCTTTAAATCCGAGAAAAGGTTGCTCCATTACCTTGAACTGAATTCATCACCTACACACGATGAATGGAAAACCTGACCAGTAGGAGCCTTCATGGCTACAGACAAAGCAGGTTATTAAATAGTACATTGCATGTTTTTGCTGTGTGTTTGTTGAAAGTTTACTTGGCATGGGTCGCAACATCAAGTCAACCAAGACATAAAAGGAAAGAGCTAATAGTGTTTTCGTTGTTTATTTTAAAAAAAAAAAAAATCATTAAAATGTTTTCTTCATATGCAACTTTAAATTACACCATCATGCAGATGGGCGCGATGCTCGGTTGTCCAAACCGGGTCAAACATCTTATGACGTAACTGGAGGTACCAACTCCGTAAACAAGCAACTTGAGTTGTTAGATTTGACTGTCTGGTCAGGAAAGGACTCCAGCAGGAACAGACAAAGTCACTGCTGATCTTGAAGTATTTGAACAGCTTCAGCTTGAGTTCTTAGGTCCAATTGTTTGACAAAACCCACCATGTTGTAAAGGAGATCAACAACAGATTTTAAGTGGCGTTTTATTGCATATTGACATCTGAATTCATAGTTCATAAAAGTTGCTCTATTTACATCTGCATAACAGTGTGAGGAAATATGAAGGAGCCAGCTATAGGGGGCGCTGCTCCCGTCCAAAACATCAGAGGATTTACAAAAGCAACGTCATTTGTGGAAAAAGTGCTGAAGGCGAGAAAGTGATGCCTTTAGCCTTTTACTGTATGAAGAACAAATGAAATGTTGGCTGTTACAAAGGTGTTTTCTGAGGCAGACTCGGCATCGCTGGAAAGTTTTGGGAAAAGATCATGAAGAGCAAGTCTTTTCATCTGCCCACCAGGGGCATATCTTGGTGGTGGAAGAAACACGATATCAGGCAAGCACAAACTGCCAGAGTGAAATGCAATGACGAGAGAGAAGGAGACGATGAGCAAGAGGGAAGATGAAGGTCCTCTGGCAAATACATCTTTTCTCTCTCTCTCTTGATTCGCCCTGCTCTGAGTAAATGTCAGACTGTGCTGGGAGCTGGGAGGAGCAGCTTATTATAAAAATCTAAACCATCACACGCCCGGCATTTCAGTCATTTTAGGAACTCCGATTTGGGCATCAACGGTATGTTGTGCTATAAGAGCCTTTTCGCTTCTAATCCTGACGGCGTGCGTGGCTCAAAGAAGCCGCCGCTGCTTCTGCCCGGTAAAACCTGGAATTACACTCACTTAAGTCCCGCATGATGAAATGAATCATTACGGCGCCGGCAAGAGAAAACATCATCTGGCTGACTCCCAGCTATTCCTCCGCGAGGTCTGATGTGTGATGGCATCTGAAGATAGCCCGTCCATTCAATCCACAATGCGGCTTTAAGCTGTTTGCCCGTCGGCTCCACGGCTTCAGCAGTAAATGAGATCAAGTGATAAATACATTTCCACTCCGCCAGTTGGGAAAACAGTCTGTCCTGATTGTGGAAATAGAAAAGCGCATGTGGCGTGTTAAAGTGGTGTCCAGGCTAATGCAAGAATAGCTGCAAACAAGGTTGAGGGAAGGTCTTGCTGTGGACCGTGGCTCATGATCACTTCTGTGGCGATGACAGCGACGGACAGTGATGTGAGGCAGCGGAGCAGCAGCTGACATGACGGACGCTGCGTCTGTGTGTTTCAGCTGCCAACAATTGCTCAAAAGATCAATTACTATCAATGAGAGCAACATGTAGAAATGGTGTACACTCTCCAAACAACAAATGACTTCAGTTCGCCTTAAAAAAAATATATATATGTAGTATAATAACAGTATAGTATGGTTATCCAATAACAGTCCTGTGGTGGCATCATAGTGGTCATTTGTTCCTCTAGAAACACATGAAATTGCAACACGTGGGTGGTTTGGTGCGATGCTTGTGGACCCTGGAGACCTTTGCAGCTGCGATTGATGACCTCACCAAACTGCGCTGGTGGGCGTAACAACAACCTTGTGGCTAGTCATCACTAACAAGCACGCCGGCTCCTCACAACACAGAATGCCCATAATTTTTCGGGGTTTTTTTCCACCATACAGGGAATTAGTAATGATCACAAGAGACTTCAAATGTGATTTACATTTGGCAATTTTTGTAATGGGCACAATGACCCCAGAAAGCGCATAGGATCCAGATCTGATCTGACGATTGAGACAAAAATGTGAAAAGTAACTGTGGTACCCATCCATACCTTCAACTGAGGTCCAGTTAAACACAGATAGTTTATGGAAAGCATCAAATGGGCATCACAACAATGGCAAGTCATGCGTCAACCCTTTTTTTTCAATGAAATATTCCACTTTAACATCATGATTTCACAACCCTTCATGATGGAGGCGGCCATAGTGAATGACAACTTTTACAGATGTCTATCAGATCTACTGGAGACATCCTCGCCATCTTTGAAGCAGCGGTGATGATGAAGATGATGGCCAGGCGTCATCACTGAACATGACTATTTGCAGTGTACTTTTTATTTTTTTTACTTGCTATTTTCTTTTCATTTCACATTTCCACTACTCAGTAAAACATGGGCTGCGATATGTGCTGCCTCTGGACTCCTGGCACGTGGATGCGCTGTCGCTCTCTGTCAACTGTTTCATGCTTCATGCTTCATGGTTCTCAACAGGAAATGGATGGATTGCTCTCTCCAGGTTGGGACTGAGATCTTGCCTCAAGTGGAGAAGTTTAAGTATCTTGGGGCGTTGTTCTCATGTGAGGGGATTAGGGATTTGGAGATTGGTCGGCGAATTGGGTCAGAAGGGGAGGTATTGCAATCCCTTTGCCGCACTGTTGTCCATAAGAGAGAGCTGAGCCAGAAGGCAAAGCTGATCAATCTTCGTCCAGACCCTCACCTACGGTCATGAGCTTTGGGTCATGACCGAGAGAGCAAGGTCCCGGACACAAGCGGCTGAAATGGGTTTTCTCTGAAGTGCGGCAGGCGTCTCCCTTAGAGATAGGGTGAGAAGTTCTGTCACTCGGGAGAGGCTCGGAGTAGAGCCGCTGCTTCTCCACATTGAGAGGAGTCAGCTGAGGTGGTTCAGGCATCTCATCAGGATGCCCTCTGGACGCCTGCCTCTGGAGGTGTTCCAGACACGTCCAGCTGGGAGGAGACCGAGGGGTCGACCCAGGAGCAGGTGGAGAGATTATATCTCTACGCTGGCCTCCAGTCGGAGCTGGTGGATGTCGCTCCGGAGAAGGGCCTTTGGCATGACCTCCTGAAGCTGCTGCCCCCGCGATCCAGCAATGGAAAAGTGGACAACGATGGATGGATGGATGGCTTCACAGGGTTAACACGTTACTGGATCATGTGTCATTATTTTAATATATTTGTTTAACAATGTATGGAGTCTGAGTATCACAGTGAGATGATTTAAGCAACTTTAGGTTGAACAGAAATTCAAAATAGGTCCAGACAAAGGCAATCGCGATTAGTCGACAACAAAAACAATCGTTCGTTGTAGCCCGAGAACCAAATCATCGGCAAATAGAAAAGACTGGGGCTCAGGCTATAATACATCAATACATAAAACATGTCAACCAAACCGTCTACACCGTAATATCTCTGATAGTAATAAGCTGATTTTCCACACATTACGAGCCGATGGCGATAATCCATGATGGTGATACACATGCATGTATGTCCATCACTCGCAGCACATTCTTGACCAATATCTTCATCTGCTGCACACGGATCAATACGACTCCTCCAGCTGGAGGGAAGAGTGTTTAGGGTCAAATGTGATTCTCCCTCACCTGACGAAGGCGTTGCGAGGGGAAACATTGACTTCAAACAAATTCATGCGGTCAATAAAGACACAACACGCTTCCAGCCTTTGATCGGTCTTGTTTGGTTTGGGTGATTGGTTTCCCTAAAAACCGCTTCCTCGTACACTTGTTATGGCTATGGATTTGTGGAGCTCCTCCGAACCTCTAATTGATCCCAGCGTGGCAGACTCAGATTGACTTTTCGGGAAAATTTCAAACAGTTACTCATCCCCGTCAGCCTGCTTTTATTTGGTCGTCTTGTCGGTGGTTATATGCGTTTGTAAACGGATCTATTATTTTAGATTCAGATCCAGATGTGATGGAAACATCATCCACATACAAATGTGTGCAGGGTAGACGAATGCGAGCGAAGAATTTTGGCTGACATACGTTGCACACGACGCCTCTCCTCACAGCACTGCACAGTGCTGAGGGTGGCTCTGCTTATTCCAGAGCATGGAGCCCCACCTAGATGTGACTCATCGCCCAGCTGCTGTTAGGTTTGAGTTCACAGTTCAAATTCAGGTTACAGGCACCGCAGCGACTCCTACAGTGAAACATCAACCCAGCATTCGGTGTCCCCAGAAGGACGCATCAAACCACCAGCTGCAATTTTACAACTTTATTGATACACAGAGACAGTATAAAGGCACTTGTACGTCACGTGTCACAATGTGCCTGGATGGAAATATGCTGACGAGACCAAGCGGATGATGTGCACTGGGTTAAAGAGGGACTGACAGTAAAAGGAGCGCAGGACTCAACAGCACATGGAGGGCCAGAGGAAACAAGCAACAGTATCTCCACAGGTGAGATAGATCAAACCTAGCTAACTGATAAAATCGCTCAATAAAACCACATAGTTGCATTGTATTGTGGGGTTTTTTGGGGATGAAATTCATCATTCCTTCGAACATTTTCCTGTTTTGGGAGGGCTGGAACAGCAAGATGGGATTTCAAGTCATTTCCGTGGGGAAAATTGATTTGACAGACTGTATGAGCAATTGAAGTTAAGAGCTCCGTCACAGAACCAATGAAACTCATAAGTCGAGCTGCTGCCACATCTTAAACACTGTGGCCACACAGGAGCATCCCAGCAGGACTTTGGGACGACGTAGTTCAACTCAAGGCACTGGACTTCTGACTAAAAACAACTCCTGATCAATTCACTTCCTGTATTCCAAATAAGGAAAATGGTTTCCCAACTTGAGGTCTTTAAAATGTGAATTAAATTTGAGTTACACTGTACAGTATAGTAAAAGTACTGCCCACTTTTTAAAAGTGTGAACAACCTAAATGATCAAGGTTTATTTAAAAGGTTGAACATTATAGAGAGTTAAAAAAAATATGACTTGTAAAGTTGTAAAATACATATAAGAGTAAAAAAAAAAGTATATTGTATTGCCATTGCAGGCAGTTCGATTTGAACAAAACAAAGGTGTGACGTACTGCGAGAACTGCGTTGCATGTTGACAGAGGTGGCGGCAAATTGCAGTTCAGCACGGCACCATCATCTATGAAGAGAAGCACTCCGAGTCTACGTCTGCCCGGGGCCAACATTTGCCAGGACCAACACAGCAGCCGATGGATTCCCAAGAAAACAATGGAGGAAAGGAGCACCGGCTGATGACATTGCTCAGGCACTCCGCTTCCTTCCTTCCTTCCGTCCGCCGCCTTGCGCAGGCAATATTCTAACTCAGTGTTTTGCTTCCATCACATTTTCCATTAAAAGTGACATTTCATCTAAATCGGGGCCCGGGGCTGAAAAACTGGAGGGAAGGCAGGTACAGTGGCGCGCACGTGCACGTGCACCTGCGTGATCGCCTGGAGCGGCCCACACTCCATAATCATGTGGAGTGCCATTACTTATAGCCATCACTGTTACTTCAAAGCAATTACACGTGTGTCTGAATTTAGTGGGCTTGTTCCAGCAAAGAGAAGGCAATTTATTTGAACGAGTGTAAACACCACAGCCGCTTTGTTCCCTCACTTGCTTCCAGCCTCACACCTAAAATCACCATCACATCCCTGAGGAGCACGCAGGTGTTTAAGGCTCCGGAAGGACGATGTGCCAGTCAGAATGCACTGTTCGGGAGAGTGAGGTTTCTTTGAAGAGCAACAACGCAGCGTCTGTCCAGGCTCTTTTTTAACATGAAACTTTCATGTGACAGAAATGCGAATGTGAAGCACTAATGTGTTTTAATGGGATCGCCAAAGTAAGGGCCACAGATGTGTAACAGGTGTGTAATATCAGCCTTTATAGAGAGCCAAAACTAGGGACTTCAATATATCCATTTTGATTCATGAAACAACTCTATAATTGATGCAAAGAACACCATATATATATATATATATATATATATATATATATATATATATATATATATATATATATATATATATATATATGTGTGTGTGTGTGTGTGTGTGTGTGTGTGTGTGTGTGTGTGTGTGTGTGTGTGTGAACTAAAGCTCTTGTAATGTCTTCAAAACATTTGCATAAGAATTTCAATTTTATAAGAATTTCAGGTCCATTCAGAGTGGTGGAAACCCTGGCCATTGTGTAGCGAAAAACATCCCTGAACCGAAGCAAACAGATGCTTTTGTTTGCTTTTGTTCAGGGATTCCTCCATGTTTGTTGTTGTTGTTCTCATCCTAGCTGCCACGTGTCTTGTGCATCAGTGGGATCAGTGGAGCAGGAACTCCTGCACTTAGAAAGCTTCCCTGTTGTCTGGAGAGCAAACCATTTTTTTTTTTAAATAAAAAAATTAAATTACATTAAATTAAATGTCATTCTTTTTGTTGTAATTAATTTATATATATATATATATATATATATATATATATATATATATATATATATATATATATATATATATATAAAATAAAAGAAAACTAGATGGATAAGGAAAATGGCCGACTTGAAGAGTGCATTACTTTTAACATTTTTCTGTGCACCACATACTTTCATACAACAACATACATGTTCTGCCTTCCGCTGCGTATCCTGACGCCGAGAGATGGAGGCTGGGGTTAGGTGAGCCATGGGATGGTGCTGCTTCGGTTCTTCACCTAGCAATGTGTCAACTGCTGTTTAAATGGTCAAGAGGCAGGCGGAAGATGAAAAGATGTTCATCAAAATATATCATGTACAGTATACTGATACAGCCTTATGTCACTTTGTTGGGTCAATTGTATCATCTGTAACATAGTGAACATCAGTATCGTGAATGCAAAAGCAGCGGACTGGAAACAGACCCCTGCAGGAGAGCTAACAGGTGGCACCTACAGCGACTAAATAAACCCTAAATAAACCAGCCCATCAGACTGGACAAAAACAAATAAACAAATGATTTTAATCTGGCTCCCAACTCAAACAGAATTATTGATCAAAGCAGTGAAAGCGGAAAGAGGCCACTCATTTGATGGTATCAGGTGGAGGAGGCGGACTTGAGTGGCGATCCAGATGCAGGACGAGGAACTTATCACCATCCACGTGAATCAATGGAATGGAATGGTTGTCTTAAGACCTGACATATTGTGAGTAGTTGACCTGGTCGTGATTGTGCGACTGGAAAGTAAACATTCCTGCAGCTTTCATATTGATTTTGAACACGTCGTGATGCATTGACTGACAAGGTCGTCGTGTTACCCAGCGTGTACTGGGATTTGTTGCCTGCAACAGCCTGTCTTTACAACACATAATATACAATATGAAAGGAAGTCAAACAACCGGCAGACTTTCCTCATGAAGACAGTCAAACCAGATGATAACTTCTCTCCAGCAGGAGTGAGCGATGGCTGCTTGCTGTCTCCGGATGTTGACTGTGAAGAGGGCAACTCTACACTCCTTATGATAACTCAGACACTAGCCCGAGAGCACCAATGCTGCCAGGCAGCTGAGGTCGCTGGGTCATGGACTCGCCAGTGCGTCAGCATGTCAGAAAGTTTAAAGCAGCCTTCACTTGTGGCTGAAGGGAGAGTCAAACCTGAGAGGAGAAATAATATGTTCAGCTCTTGACCCCCTCACCAGTAACATTTAGCCACATAGTTTTCCCCCTCCAACCCTCTCCAAACCCCAATTATTCTCATGTAAAAAGTAGGTCACCACATCAGTACAGATTGCAGCGCACGCAGATGAAGTGAAAAGTCTCGCCTTCGAGTGAAGCAGCTACGTTTAAGTGTCGGCACTCACGTTTGTCGTGGCCCAGAAGGATCTAAAACATTTAAGAAGAGCGTCTGACAGTGTTACTACATGACAAATACAACAGTGCGGCAATCAGACTCACTTCTACTTTGTTGGTGCCGAGGGAGAGTTCACAGAGAAAACCCGAGTCACACACTTTCATTTAAACGTGTTGAGGAACAACTGCACCTCCCACACTGAAATGACACACTTTTCAGTTTTATTTTGTTATTAAATTGTTAGTGCATGGTAATGCATTGCTATTACCATTTGTCATTCATTATAATACAGAATCAAAAGTAAACTTTTCAGCTTCCCACTCGCGACTTGAAAAAGGTTAGTCACTTTTATAAAAGTGTTGTAAACAAACAAATCTAGTTATCCATTTAGTACTGCTGTTGAATGAAACAGTTGAAAAGGAAAAAAAAGGTTGTTTCATAACTGGCATTTTAGTGGCAGTTGATGAATTCATGAAAAATGTTTTATTATCATAAATTAATATGCTGTAGTTTCCAAAACAACTGGTTGAAATGAGATGCAAAATGTGCTTGTAATATGTAACTACACATCTGTGCGTCTGGGCTGCAGTGTCTTAACAACCATGAGGGGGAACATTCACTTGTTGGCCGCGACCTTTGCCTCTTACCATAATGAGATTTTCATTGATTCACTTTGCTTGAGAAAATACATCGATCAGGAACTCTATCAAAAACGGACACGGCAACCATGAATGCATCAACACCCCCGTCTGGCAGGTTGGTGGGTGAGAGGGTGCAGAGACTGTGCGGGGGTTGATGTGTGTACAGTATGTGTGTTAGTCAACATTGCTCTAATGATATAAATCACACTCTCCAGGATTTGCTCGACTTCGTTTTTCGATTGTTGAAGCCAAAAACGCCTTTTTTTATTGTGGTGAAAGTTGAGATCATTTATGGTTCTGGAACAACATGAAGGGAAATCAGATCATAAAAAACTACTGTCAGTTTCTAGCCTTAAAAAAAAGCTCCATGCCACAAAGATTTGAAACAAAATATGCTTTATTTGCAAAAAGTCATTTAGTTTTTCCAAGTGTAAAGAACACATGCCAAAATAAATAAATCTACTTGATCAATAAAAAGTGATGATAAAGGATGTATTTTTCATCTTTATTTATAATATTCCGTAGCTTCCTGGCTGACAGCATGTAGTGTGCGCTTGTTGTTTTGTTACGGAGCTCCTCACAAGGGCGGAGCCGGACGGAGGTTTGGATGGGCGGAGTCTGAGAGGTAAAGGAGGAAATCAGTACCTGACATAAAGTTGCGCAAAAAGCTTCCTTGTTTCCTTTACACCAGAGGTGGGCAATTACATTTCTTAAGGGCCTGGGTTATACATTGTGACCGCTTGGGAGAAGGGCCGTCAAACCCAAAGAAAGGAACAGAAAATGACGGTGTGTTGAGTTTTATTGAATTGAAATCACATTACATTTAAATATTCTCTATGTGTCTCATACATCTCAAAACACACTTTACATTCTGACGTATTTTAAGGGACAACATACTCGTAAAATAGCCAATGGAAAAGAGAAACACTTTTCCATTAATAAAAGGAGGAAGTTTGGTTTCAGTTACATCATAGTGAAAAAAAAACGACGCACAAGACAAAAATGTCAGAGACAACAACAATGTCAGTGTTACAGTTTCACTCGGACTCCAGTAGGGCCACATAAATACAGTCAAAGGGCCACATTTGGCCCTTTGCCCAGGTCTGCTTTACACCAAGCTTGACTTCGCTCGCACATCGCCTTTTAAATAAAGAGCGAGATATTTGTTGCCTCTTAGTTTTAACTAATTCCATCAGTTTTTTTGTTTGTATCCTCTACTTTTCTCTGTCCTCACGGGTTATCACACTTGTTTCCCCGTTGCTTTGACTCCGCTGCGGCTCCACGCGTCACGCCGTGAATCCCGCTCAGGACTGGGGTGATGCCAGTCCTAACCTACTTTAGATGGAGCTGCACAGCCACTGTTTGTACGAGCGTCCGTCCATCAGGAAGCTGCGACTTCTCTCTGCATCTCTGCTTGAGAAACACCCGCCCGCTCCACGTGCGAGGGTCTGATTGTGCACACAAAGAGAGTGTTTTGGATGGGAAGCGAGCGGGTGCCTGGCAATTAGGTGTTTCCATTCCACTGATTAGGGATGACAGGGGCAACACACTGCGTTAGATACACTGTCTGTCCCTCTTTATCTCACCGGCTCGCCGACACACACACACCAGAAAATACTTTGCTTCATTTAGCGCATCCCTAAATTGGATCTGATAAGCAATTAATGATGTAATTGGCCGCCAGAGACGCGGCCCGCTCCCCGGAGTCTGGCTGCTTCTGCCGGCCGGTCGAGCCCAGCCAGGGTGTGTTACGGATAGCATCGGGTCAATAGCCAGAAACGCAACTGGTTAGCAGGAAAATAAATGATACCAGTGCTTAAAGTGTGTCTCGCTCATTCCTTAATTCGAATGAGAGAAAAATCCACGGCGAACGCCAAACGCCAGCAGCGCGACAGCGCTGAAACGTGACAGTTATTCTGGTTCCAATGAAACGTGCTTCTCAGAATGTGGACTGCAGTCAAGCTGAGCACACCTGGAAGTGGTTTGCAAAACAAAAATAATCAAGCAAAGTGGAACTGAGCACCACACCAGGTGATTCTATGAAGAATTCGTGTCAGCGGCAAACACAGAAGAAAACAGACAGTAACAATAAGAACGCATGCATTCACATAGACGTGGTCAGTATTTTAAGAAGTCAGGAACTGCATTACTTTAGCGGCTACAACACATAGTACACAGATGGAACATTTGAACGTAGGACTTCATATAAACTGCTAGGAGCAGTGTTGCCTACTGAGGGAGGTGAGGGAAGTTGCTATTGGCGGCCCAAATATGTTCAATATGTGTTCCCACATGGTGTACGCAAAGTATGTACACAAAAGCAGAGACACACGACGGCCCACTCGTGGCTTGACAGACACAACAAATCAATCACCAGAGCTGGACGATTCCTATTGATGAGTCCTCTGAGTCAAGATTTAAAGTACTCCAGCTGGTAATTTTGTCAAGTGTATACCAAGTGTAAGTGTATGCCTTAAAACCAGCACATAACAAACTTCAAATAGTGAGCGAGGAGGCAGCACTGCTGCCTTTTTTTTGTTCTTTTTGGTAATGTTAATGATAATTTTAATGCAGTATTTTAGCTTAAAAATAAACATGTCAATATTATATTGCACTTTAGAGAAAAAGGAAACAAATAAATGTTCACAAAATGAACAAAAAAAAAGAGTTCCATTTGTGTCCGATGCTTCACCGAAAATCATTGGTTTACCATCACAACCCCACTAGAACCACACGTTGCTTTTTAGTCCGAAAAAGTGAAAGTCGCCAGGTCAAGGACGACATGGTGTCAAAGCGCTGTCGGTCACTCAGCATAAGAAGAAGAACATTTAATATTTTCTTGTTTATTTCTGTTGTATTGGGATGGTGGGAGGAAATTACCTTCGGGTTCACCATCATAACTAGTCTGCCATCTCTCAGTTACAAATCCCAGCGCTAAAAGAACTTCCAGAAAATGCCTTCAGTGGGTCTTAGCTCCAAAACAGTCTGTCACTGAACCGGTGATTGATGAAAGCCACAGCTCAACAAGCCCCGCTGCACCGGGCCATCCATTTATCCTCAGGCATTCTTAATGGAATTGACCTTGTAATAAACCCTTCCACCGTTCTTCTCTTTTTTCCTTTTATCACTGCTGTCTGCACTTCCTCTGGTGGCTCCAGCAAAAAAATAACAATCTTTTCCACCAGCTAAATAAATAAATGAACAAAACTGCAGCTGTTGCCCCCCTGCTGCAGTCCAAAGGTATTTCATCGAGTCAGCAGGTTTAGAAATGCATTTGTCTATTAATCTTCCTGGCATCTGCGCTACCGATCCAACAGGGAAAACTTATTTATTCATTTTATACATATGGGTTTTTGGTGCGAACCCCTAACCCGGTGGTCAGCCTCATACATTTTACACCTATGAGGGAATTCAGAACATAGGAACCACCAAGCCAAAAGTCGAGATGCGTTCGAGACGCTTCATATTCATTAGTATCAAGAAAGAGAGCATCTCCAGACATCGAAAGGCTTCTCCTGAAAACGCACAGTTAAATTACAGCTAAACTGAATGTGCTTTCCAAGGACGCGAGATCCGGAGGACTCCACAACAAAGACTTAGCGGAGGCAAGAATCAGCATGCAAACTACGAGATAACAAAGACAGCTCGCCCTCTGAGGCTTTTCTGAGCAGAACTTATTTCATGTTTGAAAGTACCATGTTACTTTTGGCCTCACTCGCAATTGCTGTGTTTCTCCAAGTTGTTCTGTCACATAGCCATCCACGCTGTTATGCTATTCTTTTGACTCCGTGTCTTCAGAGTCGAGTGGGTGGAAAGGAATTTGCTTGAAGAACAAGCCCAATCAAAGGTGGACAATTACGAAAATGTGGAAGGAAGAAAAATATAGACAACGCTGTCAATCATATTTCCTTTGATTTCACTTGGAACAGTAACCAGACAAACTGTAGTAGCATTTCTGATTGGACTGAAGTACGAGCTTGTGTTTTTACATGAAGATTATCTGAAAATGTTTTGGAAAATGTGTGGACCGTTAAGTAAGGAAATGTAACGGCCACTGTGTCGGACATATCCGAACAAAATCTGCTTTAAACCAAGACAGAGAATTGCTTTAGTTTGTCACCTTGGAAATGTTATCATTCTATTTATATATATGGACTGTATTGGTTTTTTTTGTCTCTAACCTTTGTTAAATATTTATGTATTTGTGCACACATTCATGCGTTGTCTGAGTGTGGTGTCTTGGAACTGAGCCAAAAATGGTTATTTTTCTATTTACAGTACAGGCCAAATGCTTGGACACAATTTCTGATTCACTGTTTTTTCTTTATGTCTATATTGAGGATACATACTGAAGGCAGCAAATATAGGAAACAGAAGGATGGAATGGAATTGTGCAGCAAAGAAACAAAAGCGTTCTGTATCCTAGATGACTGAAAGTAGCCACCATTTGCTTTGCTTTTCTGAGCAAGCTTCATGATGCAGTCACCTGGTGGACGACTGCATGTGAAGTTCATGTCAAAAGTGAGTGTGCAGAGCAGAAGGGCGGCTACTACTGGTGCATATGTACAAACAAACTCGACCACATCACCGCCATCCTGTCGTCTCTGCTCTGGCTTCCCGTACATTACAGAATCCACTTTAAGACGCCTCTGCGGCGTTGCCCTACACCACTTCAGTGACCTGCTCCCCATCACGGTCCCTGAGGTCTGGCTTCTCCCACTCACTCCTGAGAGCCCACTGAAGTCAAGGTGGCGACCAAGCCTTTTCTGTGGTGGCCCCAAAGCTACAGGATTTGCTGCCTTTGCATATCCAACAAGCCTCCTCCCTTCCTCGCCTTAAATCGCTTTAAAACACTCATCTAGTCTGGATTTTGGAGAACAAGTGAGTTAATGGTGTGTTTTTTCACCAACTTGTACTGTAACGTTCTAGTACCTGCACTTCTGTCCGTGACCAGCACAGCACTTTGGTCAACTTGTGGTGTAAACTGTGCTTTATAAATCAATGGCTTGCATTTTGAAGAATCTAAAATATCAAGTAAGTATTCAGTCATTACACTCTCTTTTTGTTCACTGCATAATTCCATAATCATCATCTAGATCCCCAACCCCCGGGCCGGGGACCGGTCCCGGTCCGTGGATCAATTGGTACCAGGCCGCACAAGAAATCATTAATAATTTTTGTGTATTATCTGAGTCCTAAGGATCTTTTACTTTGAAAAAATGACCAGATTCTCTTGGTTAAATCTCGGCCACTTGAGCCAAAATTTGCTGCATGTGGGAGGGGTTGCCGAGTGAGTGAGGTCTCTCCAGAAGTGAAGAGGTGCCCGGTGCGTGTCCAGCTCTGAATGTGCGCTTCTGTGCAGTTTGGCTGTGACAAAGTCATAAACCAAGTCACGCTCTGTCCCAGACTCGCCTCATCCCTGTCCCAGCTCCAGCCCACAACAGGACATCAAACCCTGGAGTGGAGGTGTGGAGAGCCAGCACCTCCCCTGTGACACTCTACCGCGGTCCAGTGTGGAGACAGGAAAGGTTTTACACCTCAATATGAAGAAAAAACAGTCAGTAAATGTAGCTAACGGGACACGTCTGCATACAGAGGCTGCTTTATACACAATAACAAAGCGTGTCGTGGGTCAGCTGATCGGTCCGTGCACGTTAGGTTTTTTGTGGCTGTTTTCGGGGGCGTTCGAGTTCTGGATTTTGGTCCGAAATCCGAAGCAAAAAATTCTCAAAATTTTTGTTCGAACTTCGATTTGTTCGAATTCCGGGACGTTCGAAAACCGAGGTACCACTGTGTATAGATTAATCGCAGCCGTCTCCCGTCACAAGCTCAGGGCTCCCATTGATTTAACAAGATGGTGATTTAAAATTTTCATGCACTTTATATTTTCGGTTTTGTGGTGAGTCTGTATGCTATTTTAAAGGCATGTTTAAACGTTACCATCACGGTCAGAGTCAGAGAACATTAGGGCACTGGTCAAGAGGAGGGGAGTTGGTGAGTCTTCGTGGGCACACAGACATGCAGAGGCCTTATCTGACGGTTCAAAGAGGCCACTTCATACCTCCCCGGCCACGCTCCAATAGTCAAGCGTTGACCGGTCCGCGGTGATAAAAAGGTTGGAGACCACCGATTGAGATGCCTTCAGTGTCAATAGCTATGAAAATAAAGGAAAGACATTGAAAGAGATATAATGAGACTTTTTAGACAAATCTAAAAGAGAATTCAGCCAAAGACCTCCAGCCAAAGGTTGCGTGCATTTACTCCGTTGTACTGCTGAAAAAAATGGATCTTTTTTGAATCGGAAACATAAAAGTCTGTGTTTGTGATGAGATAGATGGAGACAGGAAAGGAGCGAGAAGGTTGGCAGAGAAGATGGCGTGTAAAGAGCCGTGAGGAGAGGAAAATGAGCACTTCTCTGTGCACGTCACTTGGAAGCCAAACCGCTTTCAAGCAAAGACCTTCATGTTGATGGAGTCTTTGTTCACCTCCAGCCGGAGACATAATCTTGGACATAAACCGGCGAATCAGACCGTGGCGATATCACCAGGTGAAAAAGGCTGAATGGAAAAACGTAAATACAGAAGAGTCGAGTTCACATCGGCGATATATACATCTGAGAAACTACCTGAAACGTTTCAAATCTCCAGAGCCTTGCCTTACCTCCCCGAATCATTTGTCTGTGACTGTAAAATATCTTAAATGCCTTGCAGCATAAAGTCAACATATTGCACGCTCCCCTGATTCTCCACACCTCCACCAGCAGCTGTGCTGCAATAAGCTGACACATTTTCCCAGTCGAGCTCCGATTTTCTAGAGGTGCTGTCCACAGAAACAGCACCATGATGCACATTTGATGTGCGCAACAAATTCCCTTTAGCCCGCAGCATGTCAACCGTATCTCCCAGGAGGAAAGAGACGAGGGATCGCCAGAGTGTAGACTGACACAGCCAGAAGAAACAAGAAAGGCGGAAGCAGGTATCTGGGTGAGAGACAGACCGGGGCTCTTCGGCACAGACATTTGACCACTTTGCTTTGATGCTTTCTACATAAAGTTTTACGATCTGGAGAATTCCCTGCTGGATAGTTCAGTGAGCTGCAAACAGCCACAGGTGTGCTGCCTGCATGTGCCGCACACACACACACACACACACACAATAGGACATCTTCAAAGAGCTGCTGAATTTGCCTTTTACATTTATGAAAATGTAACAAAATATGTCTCGGCAGGAGAGCTTCTGCGAGCTTGTATTACACTGCGAGCTACTGCAGGGAGGCTGCTGAGCTAAGGAGAGCTGCAAAACATATCAAGATGTGCTTTTTCATGGCCGAATATTAAGCTGTTGCCGGAGAAATTCCTTCACACACTTGGCTGGGGAGCCACCAGCGCTGTAAATGGGCACGAACAGACTCCTGCAGCAATCCAGGAAAACATCCTGGAGGGAGCAGAAATGTGTTTGGGGATCTTTCTCCTTCAGATCAACACTTAAGCAGAGTCAGACCTTTATATATAAGTCCCAGTGGTTGATGCCTGCTGGAGGTGGGGTCTGCTTTGGTGAAGACGGAAGACTTCCAGGTTTCACTCTCCTTGCTCTCAGACTGACGACGACTGAATGTTTTAAATCACGATGCAGTGAAAGTGCGTCCCTACTGGATATGCCGCTGCTATTTCTTCCATAACAGCATCAAATCCAATATCACTCTCGAGCCAAGTCACTGTTACTTTCATTTCAAGAGCAGGATTTGTGCATTTCATTTCTGTTTTACAGTTTGTTTTTTTTTATTTTGGGGGTCCAAAGCTCCGCCCCCAGCCTTTCACGTCCCGACACGCCATTTCAATGACTGACTTAACCACTCACTTTGTACAAAAGAAGCAGTAAACTTACATTTGTACAAAAATAAATAAGTAAAACAAACATCTGCGTCAAATAACAAACATTAAGAGATGAACTCAGCTGTCGCCACTTTCAGGTGCAGGGGTCTGCCGAGCAATTTTCACTTGGCTGTCCCAGATTGTTTCAAAAAAATAAACAAATGAATGACTCTTTTTTCTTCTTCTGTCATGATTATTTCCCTTACTACAGGCTATTGTGCCTATATTCATTTCTGATCCCTGCTAAGCTAGTTTGCTCGCATTCTGCAAACGCTATGTGATCCCCAGTTCAAAAAGCTATGAGTTAGTTTTGTAAACGACTGTTTAAAGTTCGGAACTTATCTGCGTTTTCTTCCTCTCATTCACGTCAGACATCACATCAATAACAGAGATAAAAGGGTTGAGAAACAACGGCGAAATTACTGGTCAGAAACACCCTTTTCATGGAAACCAGTGTGATGACACGACGGGTCAGGCATTACACAGACATTAATAAACAGAAATTTAGGGAAAAAAACAGGGACATTTTTGCAGTTCAGGATGTCCCCATGACGCCCAGGTGCCGCCTCAGCTAACAGCCTGGTTTTAAATCACAACATGCTGTGAGGAAAAAAAGGTGTAAGAGCCTTTTCTGAGGCAAAGGTATCAACTGTAACACGTAAATACCATTTGATGATGGCCGACAAATTATGACATCAATATCGATCTAAAAGAATGTGACACGTTTTCCCCTATTGTTGCTTTCTCCCGACACTGCAGCACAACAAACCCAGTAACCTCAACACCTTGCTCCATTTTGTGAAGAGCCGAGGGAGGAAAGGTCCCGGTTGTACACCCACAACCCTCAGTCTCATCGGTTGTTGTTTCTTTCTTAGGTTTTGGGAAGGCAAAGCCCTTCATCTGCTAAGTTGGTTTGCAAAAGTGTCATCGCAGTGAATGACAATACGCGCCAACAGCGACTTCTCAAAGTCACCAGGTCTATCATTGCTTTCCTCTGATGATATTTAAAGTCAGCATAGTGACGAGGTTCCCTACTGCGGAGGATCTGAAGTTCCACCTGCCAAACAACACCTGCTCGCTCACTCTGCCCTGATGTCCAGTTTTGCTTCTTATACCCTGCTTTTTCCGCTTCCTCTGTTGTTCCGTCTTTCATGTCCTATCGTGGGTCTGCAGAGAGTGTTTGCATCCCTCTCTTTTCGCCCTGTCTATTGCTGCTTCACTCTCTCCGTCCATCTGTCGCCTCCTTTGCTTTCCTTCCTTCACCTTCCCCTGTTCTCCCCCGTTTTCCTTCTTCTTTGATATCGCCGCCAACAATCAATGCCATTTAATGCCTGTGAGGGTGCAAATGGAATTTCGGTCGGAAGTCGGACAGCAGGCGGATAAGACAGGCTTCAGTAGGACGCCCAGTACAATATCACACATGCACCCAGTGTGATCGCTTTGCAAACCCTGAATGTCTTCTCATTAAAAGGTTAGCAAAGCTTCAGTTGGAAAGATAGTTTGGTGGCATGAGTGACTTTAAAAGCCAACAGATAGTGACTGCACAAGTTGGAACTTAGTGTTGGCTTTATTGGTTGTTGTGTTTCTGCGATGACAGGACGCACAAGAATTGTGAAATATAATATTAGGTGCCTGCTAATCCTCACGTGTTAAGAAGAGTGTCGTGCTACAGTCGAGTTTGAGTGTGTCTGCGAGTGGTTGTCTGCAGTGACGCATGGTGAAGCCTCATTTTCAGATCTCAGTAGGTGGCGCTGTTTGGTTTGAAGGTTCATTACAAACCATAGAGACACCAAACTTACATATATTGAAGAACTATTCTATACATCTAAGTTTGGTGGGCTCTGAAACGGACAACACTGTTTTGCGAGGCTTCGTCCAACCCATCCTCACTCCCATTCCGTAATATATTGACGTTGGGAAAGTGGACTTCTGTGTCGGATACTGATGACGTTGCATGTCGACACACAGTCAACGTCAATATTATACACCACAGGACTGAGGAAGGGTTGCTTTATCACATGGAATGCACTGCCGTATCGTCAGTCTCTTACAACCAGGAGTAGCTAGCCTAAGCTCCACCCCCAACAACCCTAGGAAGGCGGCTAAATTCATTATCATCTTAGTCCTTTTCGTGCATTTCTTGATGCCAATCTTGCTTATTTTTGTCCTTGCAATCCTGACTCAATCTGTGAGATCTGTCAGAGGAATTTAAAAATATACATCCTCATGTTAAGTAGCTGAAGCGCTTCAGATCGTTCAGAGTGATCAAAGTGTATTTTTAGAAAGAGTTGGCTCTTTCACAAAATGAGTCAAGTTTAAAAGTGACCTCACAACTATTGGTGAAAGTCCATCTGCTGATGAAGATAAGACAAAAACACTGTGATTAGGTGTTTCACCTATGGAAGTCCTCTAAAGCTGCGCATCAGATTTACCGTGGTTACTATGGAAACTCACAAGGGACGCAGAGAAAACTTTTATTAACTTTTCTACAATTCTATGCTCTATAGATGAATGGCAATGCTGATGTTAGAGATAATAAAATAAAATAAAAATAAAAGAACAG
Source organism: Synchiropus splendidus (assembly GCF_027744825.2). Lineage (NCBI taxonomy): Eukaryota > Metazoa > Chordata > Actinopteri > Syngnathiformes > Callionymidae > Synchiropus > Synchiropus splendidus. The sequence continues at coordinate 3,664,857 of NC_071339.1, forward strand.
GTGTGTTTCTGATAGAAAAGGTATTTCATGCAAATACCACCAAAGTTATGGTAGTATTATGGCAAAATATAGATCACACTGCAAAATGTATACAGTCATAAAAAGCTACACATTTATAAAGCAAAGCTCAGTTCAGAAAACTCTATCAGGGATAACAACAACATCAATAATAAATGAGAGTTATGAAGTATGATTGAATGAGAAATGAACGAAGAAGACCACATATTGGAATAAGGCAAAATCTGGATGCAAACATACACTAGTAAAGTGAGAGTGCTAGTATTTATGACTTGAAAACATGAAAGGTATAAAAATATATTTTTTTAAATCATTGTCACCTGAGACAATCTGAAACCTGAGACTGTCTGTGACCTGCAACACCTCCTTCTGCACCACATCTTCCAATGATTCATGGGACCAGATGGTTATCTGGAATAACATTTGATATGGTCTTTGTCCACATGAAAACCGCTCATTTGTTTTTTTGCTCTCAAACTGCCAGCTCACCGACCCCCCATGTAGTCAAAGGGAACACTGTCACAGCTTCCTTTCCAACATCAGTGGTCAGACAGAGATGCTCAGTGCGTAGAACTTAAGAGGGAAATATCTGCCTTACATACATAATCTCAGCATAATGAATATAACACAGCAGAAAGTCAAAGTTCAATTTAAAGTTTGCACTGAGGGGATTTGGTATTGACATCTCCTCCTTGCTCGTGCCCATGTGGATCTGCTGCTGTCACTCTGACGGACTTCTCCGCTTGACAATGGAGGATCAGGAAGCATTAAAACGTCATTTTAATAGCTGCGCAGATTTGACTTTAAATAAACATAACAGAGATGTGACAAGCAGAAATATCACAGAGCAAGGAGACAGAAGAGGCTCAGGAAGCCAGGAATGGAGTTTAAATGTGCAGTTTCATGTGTTCAAGTCCTCCTCTATTATCAAGCCTTTGCACATTATTATCAATTCAGACACACAGCACCTTTGGGGGAATTGTTTGTGCTTGAGCTGTGGTTGACCCGAAGGTCTTAACAGTGGAGTGAAACTCAAACAACAAGAAAAAATCTTGTGAAAGAAAATGAAGGATGACAAAGTTAACTCCATAATAACACATTAGATATTCTTCCTGACGTTCCTGAGCAGCATTCATGCTGAAGCAATGAGCAATACAACAGTACACAAGGACATAAACATGGCGCTTGTTCTCTCTAACTCCACCTCCACTGCAACATGTTCGGATGAGTGAACATGGTTTTATAAAACATGGACTTTTGATACCATGATTTTAGTTGAATAAAAAGATAGAATGATGCTTTTGATTTTCATAAATGGTTGAAACACGTCCTCACTTCCATGTCATAATATGTATTGGCATTGGTAAAGTTAACTGCATTGCATGTTGATGCGCTGGGATTTCAATTGAAGCACGTGTCCTGCCTGACGCTGTGGGCAGCGAGTCACGAGTTGGAAAGACAGCGGTTGGGGTTAGGTAAGCCACGGGATGGTGCTCCTTTTGTTCTACACATGAGCAGGAGAGCCACATTAGGCCTTGTACATGGCAAGTGACATTCAATGCAATTCAGTGAAGGGAGCTTCGACCTGTGCCTGGCTCCCTGCCCCCCAAAGTTTTCATCTGTAGACACCCCGAAATCTTTAGACTGACCTTGTTTCATGAAGTGTTCAAATAACTCTGAAAACAGGAAGCCAGTCAGAGAACTGCCATGTTTTCCAAACCCCACTTTCTCTTGGAGCCACACTACTTTGCAGCTGGATCCCCGAGGCATCACCAAGCCAGCACGTCCGTCCAGCTGTGGTTAAACCCCCCTCAGCAAATAGTCGCCGCAAAGACAGTGAGTGACCGACGAGCTGCGCCACACGACGTCCTTCAGCACAACACACGCAGTTACACAGAGCGTCTTCATGCGACAGACCACCAATTGATGCCACAATTGAGCAATTGTAAGATGCTTGATATGAGCGAGGGAGCGCCGCGGCGCTGCGAGGAATTATTAATGAATGCAATGACATTTCTTTTAATCACCAAGTGAGACGGCGTCCAGCGACACGGGAGGTGAATGGAGGGGTGGGGGGGGGGGGGGGGGGGTGGAGCGGTAATGCATTGTGGAAAGAAAAAAAGAATGCATCAGCACACGGTGGATTGTGCGAAGGATGGCGGAAGTAAGTCAGTCGTCCCTGAGGGGGAATTCAGCCACGCTCGAGCTGCCCAGGAGGTCTGGCTAACATTAACACACATTATACGCTAGGCCAGACTTACAGCAGGACAGCCATCACATGCTGTTAGCATCTCCTCTTCTTCTACTCGCTTGATTTGGATTTATACCACGACGCTCGCAAAGGTTTGGGATTGGCACGAAGGCAAGCCTGCAGGATGCCAGGAAAAGAGGGAATTTGTGGAAACAGATCATGGAAACTGTCCAATGTTGATCTTTTTGCAATGGTCTTTTATAACCTCAAACATTGAAGTACTTTTTTTTCTCCAAAAGCAGCAGTGACAGCGACTCGTGTCCACAAGTAGCTACTGCATAAGTGAGTGGAGGCAACCCTAGGCGCCTTTTTTCAGGCGAGAACAAGCAGGACTCACCCAGACAGAAGACATATGGACACGTTTCTCTGGGTGCT